>NC_135875.1:1967769-1975269 GCF_031162955.1 Sander vitreus | reverse complement strand
ACCACTGTCTGTATATATATATATATATATATATATATATATATATATATATATATATATATATATATATATATATATATATATATATAGTGTTGGGTATCGTTTGGATTTTTAGGATTCCGATTCCTACTGGCTGCGTAGGAACCAGTTCCATAGTGGAGCCGGGTTTCGGTACCTAACCCTATATATATAACACCCTGTTTGAAAGTGAATGTTATGAATTTTTTCCAGGCAGCTACCCTGCAGTATGTTTAATCAAACAGCTATATCAGGAGAAGACATAATGAAACAGGCTGACCTCGGTGTCAGTTTCTCTCCTCTGCAACTCTCAGAGAGAGAGAGAGAGAGAGAGAGAGAGAGAGAGAGAGAGAGAGAGAGAGAGAGAGAGAGACAGAGAGAGAGAGAGAGAGAGAGAGAGCAGAGAGAGACAGAGAGAGAGAGAGAGAGAGAGAGAGACAGAGAGAGAGAGAGAGAGAGAGAGAGAGAGAGAGAGAGAGAGAGAGAGAGAGCAGAGAGAGAGAGAGAGAGAGAGAGAGAGAGAGAGAGAGAGAGACAGAGAGAGAGAGAGAGAGAGAGAGAGAGAGAGAGAGAGAGACAGAGAGAGAGAGAGAGAGAGAGAGAGAGAGAGAGAGAGAGAGAGAGAGAGACAGAGAGAGAGAGAGAGAGAGAGAGAGAGAGAGAGAGAGAGAGAGAGAGAGAGAGAGAGAGAGAGAGAGAGAGACAGAGAGAGAGAGAGAGAGAGAGAGAGAGACAGAGAGAGAGAGAGAGAGAGACAGAGAGAGAGAGAGAGAGAGACAGAGAGAGAGAGAGAGAGAGAGAGAGAGAGAGAGAGACAGAGAGAGAGAGAGAGAGAGAGACAGAGAGAGAGAGAGAGACAGAGAGAGAGAGAGAGAGAGAGAGAGAGAGAGAGAGAGAGACAGAGAGAGAGAGAGAAAGAGAGAGAGAGAGAGAGAGAGAGAGCTGCTGTTTCTGACAGCATGGAATGAAACATCCACTACTCTCCGTTCACGTCTTTTCACAGATTATCCTCACCTTCATAAAAAACCTCGTTTTCTCTGCTCCAGAGATTTCCCTCGGTTGGTGGAAGACTTGGAGAAGGGGTTTAGGGGTTAATGCTTTCAATTTAAAAAAACATGCAGGTGCCCAGATAGCTCAGTTGGTACAGCGTGCACCCATATATAGAGGTTTACTCCTCACCACAGCGGGCCCAGGTTCGACTCCGACCTGCGGCCCTTTGCTGCATGTCATTCTCCCCTTTCATTTCTTCAGCTGCCCTGTCAATTAAAGGCCTAAAAATGGCCAAAAAGTAATCTTAACAAAAAAGATTTAAAAGAAAATGCAATTAGACATCATTTTGGACCATTATTATCATCACATCTGTGTCTAAAAATGTTGCAAAAGCTTAGAGAAGAGAATAAATAAATAAGGATCAAAAAGCGTAAAGACAAAACATGCTAAAGAAGCCCACTGGGGACCAGCTACAGTCATTAGGTCTGAGTATTTGGGCTCTGATGCAATGATGAGTTGTGTTTAAAGTTGCTGACTATTTCTGGCGTCTATCCTAGAAGAGTGCTTGATGATGGAATTGTTGGGTCTCTGTAAATTATAGAGTGGGGTCTAGACCTACTTTATCTGTAAAGTGTTGAGATAACTCTTATTATTTGATACTATAAAAAGAATTGAATTAAGGACACTGAAAGGTGTGCTACGGTACTCAAACAAAGAGCACCTGGCTGTAAGGGCCCTGATATGCCTTCGTAGTAGTTCAGTAACCCAGCCCCAGTCAAAAGCTTCTCTCTCAACAATATTGAAGAGTATGTTTTAGTTCATCTTCTATATAGAGGAAAGGTAAGCATTCTAGCCTTCTGCCTTTCCCAAAAATGTGCACAACTCCCCAATTTATCATTTAATTTTCACACCATTTACACATTATAATCCACTTAGATTAGACATTACTAATTAAGTATTTAATGTGTCAGATATCTTTTCATCAACGTTAAAAGTTTCATGTTTCCTGCATAGATTCCACAGTTAACTCCCTCTCAGCAGCTCCACTCTCCTTCAGCCGATCAATCAGCAGCTGATTGGTATCGATCAGTGCTGGAGGAAAAGCCTCCCCCTCTCTGTTAACCTGCAGGACACTAAGATAATGGCCTACACAAACACACACACACACACACACACACACACACACACACACACATACCCAAACAGAAATACAATTTGCACACACTGTAAACAGTTGTGGCCTTGAACAGCCCTGCATGTCCAAACACACACACACACACACACACACACACACACACACACACACACACACACACACACACACACACACAACGTCACTGCATCTAACATTAGCAGGCAGAAAACATGCTTTGCTGTTAATGCATTAGTACTGCAGGGTCATATAAGATGTTTGGCTCCTAAAACACAAGGCTTTCTGTTCCTGAAGAAGTTAAGGAGAAAACACAAGACTTTCACCAGGAAACAGGTGTTCATGTCCTGAAGAAGTTAAGAAGAAAACACAAGACTTTCACCAGGAAACAGGTGTTCATGTCCTGAAGAAGTTAAGGAGAAAACACAAGACTTTCACCAGGAAACAGGTGTTCATGTCCTGAAGAAGTTAAGGAGAAAACACAAGACTTTCACTAGGAAACAGGTGTTCATGTCCTGAAGAAGTTAAGGAGAAAACACAAGACTTTCACTAGGAAACAGGTGTTCATGTCCTGGGAGTACTACTTAAGCGGCCCGCTGTTTTTAACCCAAATCTTAAATCTTTTTTTTATATTAAGGGTACACTGTGTAGGAATGTCTCCCATCTGGCGGTGAAATTGTATTTTGCATTCAAACGAATAATGCTCTCTAGCTCCTCGCTTTTCTAAATGCGTGTTGCATCTACGGTAGCCGCTATGTACCAAGAAGCTATGACAACATGACTTCCAATTTTCGCTTTTTTGGCGACGAGGATTCCTTCTCCTGTGGTTCGGCATAAGTACGATCCTCCATTATGAACTAAAGGGCAGTGACAAGCACCTCTCGCTGATCTCCTTCTCCGTTTCAGCTGGTTTCAATCACGTGACGCTGGCTCTGAACCCTTTATTAAGGGACATATGTTGGTCCATGCTGGTCCAGGGCAGGGACTCTGCCTCTCTAGAGTATCTCTTGAGGAGGCAGCTGCTGGGTGAAAACTAGCTCCATTTAATTACACATTCACAGTCTGCGATGCTAACATACACCCATTTCTAATGGATGAAGCCTTGGACTGGAAGAGAGGTCGTCAGGGTGTTTCGACCCTTAACCACAACACCCTCCAGTTGGCGGGTCAGCAGTGACTGGCCAGGTCACTGCCCCTCTCTTCCAGGCTTCCAGCTTGTGTCCTCTCTCTTGTGCCAGAGCCAACAGGAGGCTCTCTCTGACCCTTCTCCCAACCTACGAACCAAGGGCGTAGGTTTTGTGTCAACATTGGGTGGGACACATTGGGTGGGACACATGGTACCCCGGAAGATTTTGAGCGTCAAACACTTAATTTCCTGCATTTTCGAGAATTGCTATGCAACAATTTGTGGTGCAAATGTCTTTATGTAAAAGAAATTATTATTCTCTTGTATTGTTCAAAACTTTCTGAAAGTTTTTTATTACACGTGTTTCTGGGATATTATTTGGGAATCATGTACAGCTCAACAAATCTAACAAATCTATTAGAGAATGAGCCAGAAGATCCAAAGTTTCTACCTAAAATCTACATAAAAGACATGAAATCACATCTTTAATTTCTCCTGCTGTGTTCTTTAACCCCCTAAATGTAGTACAAGTAGACACCGTTCCTGTTTTCTGTACATGTTTTAAACCCCCTGAACGGATATTTTTTACCTCTTTTGGGGAGTGGGTTGTCTTTCGTATGTTTTGAGGGGGGACAAATCTACCTCTTCTAAATATTGGGGGGGGGACATATCCCCTGCATCCCCCCCGAAATCTACGCCTTTGCTACGAATGCCTACTTTCCAGTGGCCTCTCAGTCCAGCCTTTGTCAATAGATTCCACACAGACTGAGCTGGGCATCCTCGACATCTGACTCCCATCAACATCAGCTATGTTGTCCACTACCTTGTCCCGGCAGTCTTGGACAAGTTGCTGGTATTTGGCTTTTTTCCTCTCTGCTGCTTCCTCACAGCCCTCCTCCCACGGCACCGTCAACTCCACCAGGATGATCTTCTTTCCCTCTGGAGACCACATGATGATGTCGGGCCTTAGAGTTGTGGACACATAGACAGTATATAATGGACCAGCAGACCCCGTGTCTCTGGACGGAGACCAGTGAAGGACATTAGAAGCTCTTTCCCGGTGATGGCTGAGCGTTACTGAGCAGCCTCCAACTGAGCTTGAAGACGTAGATGTGACGTGAGCAACAACAAGGTAATGGAGCCTTTTACACATTGTCGTGTTTCTTTAGAAATAAACAACGGACAAATAGAGTCTTTAAACGCTTCAGATGTGAAGGTATTCTCTGTCAAAGTGACGTCAGAATGAATGGCAGTCAATGGGATGCTAACGTCGGGTGATCGTTTGGTAGCGTCAAAATGGCGCCATAGGACCCCCTTGTGTGGACAGTACCGCCTCGGCGAAGTGGGGTTTCTGCCCGAGGTCAACCTCCATTTCCTATCCATGGGCTGACTGCAGGAGACTCTGCCTGGCTTGGCTGTGGACGACAGGTCTTTGGTCCTCTTTCACAAAGGCGATGGTTCTCAGCAGTGGTCTTGCTTTGGCTGGTTGTTTCTTTCTCCTTTCTTGCTCCAGGATGTCTGCGGGCACTGCCAACACCACACAGAAATATATGGTATAAAGCAATTGTTGTTTAAGGAGTTGATGACGTCCCTGCAGGACCGTATGAAATGATTTGGTAAACTGTACTTACATAAATGCAAAATAACAAATATTACCCTTCACTTTACTGCCTTTTATGTGAATTCATAGAGTATATTTCGACGCTCAAACTTATAAACACTGAAACAAAACCACTACTACCCTAACTCTTAAGTCATATCATTGTTTCTCTGGCTCAGTGTATTGAAATGTTGCATATTCAAATGATTTCTTCAATACATTTGTTGAAAACAAACTAGTCATATGAAATAGATGCTAAATATTCTTATCAGATATCCAGAAACAGAAAGCAGATGATTTAAACACCTTGACCTCAGTGAGTGGCCGAGGAAAGACCTCTGAAGTGCACCAGGGTGGAAAATAATAGACTCCCCTTCACATCGCCACGGTGACAAGGACGGACAGGGATCTCACACACACACACACACACACACACACACACACACACACACACACACACACACACACACACACACACACACAAACACACACAAACACACACAAACACATGGAGTGATCTATGGCATCCTAACATACTCTGAAAGTGTATATACATCATGCAGTCATGTGCATTCACATTGTCTGGTCACACACACACACACACACACACACACACACAGAGGGTGGTCAAGTCCGGTGGTCGTGGCACTGACAGCCTGGCGTTTGATTGGTCGGTTGAACAGCCAATCACACAGCCGACTGGACCAGAATAACTGATCCTCAATCTGTCTGAAGGACCGTCAGCTTCAACAACGGCCCCAATACACTGCTTCTGTCGCTCTCTCTCACACACACACACACACACACACACACACACACACACACACACACACACACACACACACACACACAGATTCTAGAAAGAATTTAAATAGGCAGCCAATGGCAGGCTTATGGTACCTCTCCACTGGCAAGCGTCATTTCCATGATTCCCATTCATTGTCTATGTAAGGAGCCGGGCAATGCATTCTGGTAGCGTTGCGACTTTCCAGAGATGAGGCGTTGAGTTGCCCGCTCCTCATTTGCATAAAGATGAGGTCAAGGCTGCTTTATGCAAACCTGGGGCTTCCAGCGCTGCTCGCCGCCTCTCGAAAACTCCCGAAATTCTATTCAAGTGACTGTTGTCGATCTGAAATGAAGACAGATTCAGCATTTGCAGCTTATTTCTTGCAAAGTATTTCCATAAACTAAGAGAAAAAAGCTGCCACTGTACCATCAGCGACGGGCTGCGCTGCCGTCTGATGTAATGGCATCAGACGGCAAGACTACTCCTCGTGGTCGCTTTAAATAGAAGTCAACTTCCGTGTCTCAGTTGGTTATTATATTTTGATTGGTCACCTGCCTCCAGATATTCCTGTTTCAATCTGATCTCACAGAATTCCGTGAAATGAACATGGCCCCTTAAGTTAAAGAAAAGGGAGTGGGTGGTTGGGTTTAGGTAAAGAAGAACGGGACGGTTGGGTTTAGGTAAAGAAGAACGGGACAGTTGGGTTTAGGTAAAGAAGAACGGGACAGTTGGGTTTAGGTAAAGAAGAATGGGACGGTTGGGTTTAGGTAAAGAAGAACGGGACGGTTGGGTTTAGGTAAAGAAGAACGGGACGGTTGGGTTTAGGTAAAGAAGAATGGGACGGTTGGGTTTAGGAAAAGAAGAATGGGACGAGGGACAACAACGGGACGGTTGGGTTTAGGAAAAGAAGAACGGGACGGTTGGGTTTAGGTAAAGAAGAACGGGACAGTTGGGTTTAGGTAAAGAAGAACGGGACAGTTGGGTTTAGGTAAAGAAGAACGGGACGGTTGGGTTTAGGTAAAGAAGAACGGGACGAGGGATAACAACGGGATGGTTGGGTTTAGGTAAAGAAGAACAGGACGAGGGATAACAACGGGATGGTTGGGTTTAGGTAAAGAAGAATGGGACGAGGGACAACAACGGGGCGGTTGAGTTTAGGTAAAGAAGAATGGGACAGTTGGGTTTAGGTAAAGAAGAATGGGACAGTTGGGTTTAGGTAAAGAAGAATGGGACAGTTGGGTTTAGGTAAAGAAGAATGGGACAGTTGGGTTTAGGTAAAGAAGAATGGGACGAGGGACAACAACTGGACGGTTAGGTTTAGGAAAAGAAGAACGGGACGGTTGGGTGTAGGTAAAGAAGAACGGGACGGTTGGGTTTAGGTAAAGAAGAACGGGACAGTTGGGTTTAGGTAAAGAAGAACGGGACGGTTGGGTTTAGGTAAAGAAGAACGGGACGAGGGATAACAACGGGACGGTTGGGTTTAGGTAAAGAAGAATGGGACGAGGAACAACAACGGGGTGGTTGAGTTTAGGTAAAGAAGAATGGGACAGTTGGGTTTAGGTAAAGAAGAATGGGACAGTTGGGTTTAGGTAAAGAAGAATGGGACAGTTGGGTTTAGGTAAAGAAGAATGGGACAGTTGGGTTTAGGTAAAGAAGAATGGGACAGTTGGGTTTAGGTAAAGAAGAATGGGACGAGGGACAACAACTGGACGGTTAGGTTTAGGTAAAGAAGAACGGGACGGTTGGGTTGAGGTAAACGTGACACAAGGGACACGATTCCCAGTCTCCTGGGTGAAAGTCCTGTGTTTGACCCACCCACCCCACCAACC
>NC_135875.1:1957769-1960269 GCF_031162955.1 Sander vitreus | reverse complement strand
TCTGTTCCTGGTCTTTACGGTCGGTCTGTGTCTGACGCACTGAATGCATCACTGAATGCATCCTCATCTGTCATCATATCAATCATTTTCATTTTTCATTTCATTGTTTTTGGTTGGCAAATGATCTTCTGAAAGCACCACGAGTTAAACTGTCGGCAAGTTTTACAGCCACTTGTCAATATTGGAGTTGTGTATTCTAATTCAGTCAATATGGCCGAGCTCTGACCTGAGGACGGTATTGGCAGCCGAGGCGTTGACCTTTTGCTGCTGTGTGTTTTCTTTGGACCGAGTATGGATCCCAGAGTAAACAAACACGTGGAAGAATATAGTTTTCTGGCTGTTGTTGATCATCAGGCTGCTTTTTCAGTCTTGTGTTTTCTCCTTAACTTCTTCAGGACATGAACACCTGTTTCCTGGTGAAAGTCTTGTGTTTTCTCCTTAACTTCTTCAGGACATGAACACCTGTTTCCTGGTGAAAGTCTTGTGTTTTCTCCTTAACTTCTTCAGGACATGAACACCTGCTTCCTGGGTGATAGTATTTCTTTTCATAGCATATATGTACAAATACTTCATGAGAACTGCAACTGGTGTGTGTGTGTGTGTGTGTGTGTGTGTGTGTGCGTGCGTGCGTGCGTGCGTGTTTGTTCTTGTTTAACTATATTTGTGGGGTCCAAAAACCGGGAGTCCAGTATACTTGCGGGGTCCTGACAGCCTTCTGGGGCCAAAATACTGGACCCCACAAGGTTAAAGGTCTGTTTGAGGGTTAAGACCTGGTTTTCGTATTAGGGTTAGAATGAGGTTCTGGTTAGGGTGAGGGTAAGGGTTAAGGTTAGGCATTTAGTTGTGGTTGTTAAGGTTAGGGTAAGGGGCTAGGGAATGCATTATGTCAATGACGGGTCCCCACAAAGATAGCGCGTGGCACTGTGTGTGTGTGTGTGTGTGTGTCTGCCATTTGTGCGTGTATGAATTGTGAATTGTTTGCAGTCAGGGCAGGAAACCAACATTTTTTTGACCACACGCACCAAAACTCCCAGTTTCCCCAAAGAGCTATCCAGAACATAGCCGGTCCCTCTCAGTCATGGCTGATTACCTGCCAAACTAACTGCTTCACCAGCAACACACCAGCTGCTCTCGCTGCTTTAACAGCCAGCCGGTGTGGCTCCAGATGCTGATTGGTTAGCTGTGGAGGAGATTAAAAGATGTAGTTGTTTTTGGCTGCTGGTCTGTGATTCGTTCCCGTCTGGTTCACAGCGCTGAGCATCTTTATCACATTCCAACATGTTTCCCATTCTGTCTCTAATTCTGATAAAATCTCCTTTCTTTTTTTCTCGGTGCTGCCTGCTCCACCTGCCATGCTTCCTCTTCCTCTTCCTCTTCCTCTTCCTCCTGTGGTCCGGACACTGAAGGTAAGCAAACCAAACACGCCGTACTGTTCTGCAGTGATTAAACTGTTGTTTGTGTTAGATGATTGATTTGGTTTTGCACACGGCCCCGGCTTTATGGAAGCCTGTTTGGTAACAGTAGAGTTATAACTGGAACAAGACATCATTTTCTTGCGTTCCCTGAACTAAACTGTCCTGTACGTACTTGGTACTTGATGGGAACTCTCGTGAAGTACTGACTCAGTGTTACTGTGAACGCTCAGTGGTTGTCAATAGGTTACCATGCAGGTTAATACACTGGGAGAAGACGCCCATCTGAGCATACTATATGTGAAGTACTGATTTGTAATGCATCAGTGGATCCATAATCTCTGTAAACAGACACCTGCATATGAATGCAGAATCTGTAGGTAATGGGACAAGGTATTTGGTATTGGTATTGAAAACGTAATCTCGGAACCCCATCGGCTATCATTTGACAACGACTTAGCTTTATAATACCTTTTTTAAAAATACATCTGCATTCATATGCAGAAAAACAATCCATTTGTAGACCTCGTCTCTCAACTCCAACTCCATTTTTGTGTCTCAAGTTGCTAATCAGACTGTAAACAATGACGGATGGAAGAGGAAACGGTGGCCCGGATACCTGCTGGCTACGTCGGAACCTCCGAAATATCAGCCGTTGCCCCCAGAAGCTAAATGGTCTGATAGACATTGGGTCCTGAGATTGGTACATTCTGGACTTGTTGGTCCCAATTGAATTAGTAGATCCTGGATTTTTTCATGGTTTTAATTACTCAGCAGATCCTGAATAAGTTAGCAGAGTCTTGATTAATGGTTCTTCATGAGTCAATAGAGCCTGGCTGCTGGCTGTTTCCAAGTTGTTCCCATGCGGCAATATGTTTAGATAACACCCCATAGATTGCACCGTTGTGACGAAAAGAGAGCTGATCCAGAAGGCCAAGCTCTCGATCTACCGGTCAGTTTCTGTTCCTACCCTCACCTATGGTCATCAAGGCTGGGTCATGACCGAAAGAACGAGATCCAGGGTACAAGCAGCCGAGATGGGTTTCCTCAGGAGAGTGGCTGGCGTCTCCCTTAGAGATAGGGTGAGA
>NC_135875.1:1942769-1952769 GCF_031162955.1 Sander vitreus | reverse complement strand
AGTCCACACAGATAGCTGATAGATGCTTCAGACATGGAGGTAGAAAAGAAGGAGGAGGAAGAGAAGGAAGGATAGAAGGTTGAGTGGCCAGAGGATGAAAACATGATTGAGGAGTAGGGCTGGGTATGAGACCGGTACTAGGGTCGGGCATCGTTCTGGTTTTAACTATTCTGATTCCAGGTCAGTGGTGTAGTCTACGTGATCCGCAGATATACGCAGTATACCCACTAAGAAATCTCCAGGATTTCCATATACCCTCTTAAAAATGTGCAATGATACGCAACAACATAGTTTTGTGACAGAAATTTCACTTCAGATATTTGCATTCACAAATACGGGGTCGGGTAATGTGACAGCAAACTAAACTAACACTGCAGAACAGAGGGAGACTTTTCTCATCTTTCATCGACCCGCTCCTCGGTGAGCGCAGTGCGTAGTGTGTGTGTAGTGTGTGTGTAGTGTGTGTAGTGTGTGCGTACTGTGTGCATAGCGACTGGGCCCAAATGCTCTGCCTACACTAACGCCAGTATCCTCCCTTCACCACATTTAAGACTAATATAAGTGGCCTATTTCATTTTCTCCTCATTGCTTTGGGGTCAGCTTTTGTGATCCAGGCTTACTGGGGCTTACTACTGACCGGCTTTGGTAAGAGCTTAATTTACCAGCTAGCCCCGCTGGTGGCCAAAAGAATGGAGCTCAGCTCAAACCCGGATCGTTGGTCTGATTGGTTGAAGGACTACCCAATTGCGTACAGAGTCATTTGAGCTATGCCCGTTGATCCTGCCTCTTGTGCAGAGCAGACTCCCCAGACTAATGTTCAATCTGAAAAGATTGAGCTTGGTAACCCTCTTGTTGTCCTTGGGTCATATTTGACCTGTTGGTAACCCTCTTGTTGTCCTTGGGTCATATTTGACCTGTTGGTAACCCTCTTGTTGTCCTTGGGTCATATTTGACCTGTTGGTAACCCTCTTGTTGTCCTTGGGTCATATTTGACCTGTTGGTAACCCTCTTGTTGTCCTTGGGTCATATTTGACCTGTTGGTAACCCTCTTGTTGTCCTTGGGTCATATTTGACCTGTTGGTAACCCTCTTGTTGTCCTTGGGTCATATTTGACCTGTTTTTTGAAATTTCTATATCAGAGAGTAGGGTTTCTTTCAACCAAAAATAACTGACTGAAGTTAGCTAGAAGCGTAGATGTAACACAGAATTGGGTGACCATTTATACGTTATGATTGACAAACAGGCAAATCAGAGGAGGACAGCAGGTGAGTACGTGGGAAAAGTGCGTCGAAAGTGTCGAAGAAAGCATCCAAAGCGTTAAAACTGTCTAAAAAAGCGTCACAGTTGTCGGGAATAAGAAGCATCAAAGGCGTTGAAACCGTCAAAAACGGACTGAAAAGCGCCAATAAAGTGTCGAAAATTTCAAAAGACGTCATACCACACCAATAAAGATAAGATAAGATATACTTTATTGTCCCAGAAGGGAAATTTGTTTTGGACAGGTACCTATATAGTAAAACTCTCATATACATTAGACAGGTACCTATATAGTAATACTCTCATATACATTAGACAGGTCCCTATATAGTAATACTCTCATATACATTAGACAGGTACCTATATAGTAATACTCTCATATACATTAGACAGGTACCTATATAGTAATACTCTCATATACATTAGACAGGTACCTATATAGTAATACTCTCATATACATTAGACAGGTCCCTATATAGTAATACTCTCATATACATTAGACAGGTCCCTATATAGTAATACTCTCATATACATTAGACAGGTCCCTATATAGTAATACTGCTCATATACATTAGACAGGTACCTATATAGTAATACTCTCATATACATTAGACAGGTCCCTATATAGTAATACTCTCATATACATTAGACAGGTACCTATATAGTAATACTGTCATATACATTAGACAGGTCCCTATATAGTAATACTCTCATATACATTAGACAGGTATCTATGTAGTAATACTGTCATATACATTAGACAGGTCTCTATATAGTAATACTCTCATATACATTAGACAGGTATCTATGTAGTAATACTCTCATATACATTAGACAGGTATCTATATAGTAATACTCTCATATACATTAGACAGGTATCTATATAGTAATACTCTCATATACATTAGACAGGTACCCTATATAGTAATACTCTCATATACATTAGACAGGTACCTATATAGTAATACTCTCATATACATTAGACAGGTATCTATATAGTAATACTCTCATATACATTAGACAGGTACCTATATAGTAATACTCTCATATACATTAGACAGGTATCTATATAGTAATACTCTCATATACATTAGACAGGTCCCTATATAGTAATACTCTCATATACATTAGACAGGTCCCTATATAGTAATACTGTCATATACATTAGACAGGTATCTATATAGTAATACTGTCATATACATTAGACAGGTCTCTATATAGTAATACTGTCATATACATTAGACAGGTATCTATGTAGTAATACTGTCATATACATTAGACAGGTATCTATATAGTAATACTCTCATATACATTAGACAGGTATCTATACAACAGGGTTAACAACCCTGTACGTATTGCACAAATGACACATTTCCACATATCCTACGCAGTACATAATGACATATTTAACAATCCAACGGCCTGTATTGTACCTACACCTCGTACGTTCACAGAGTGAAGGTGTTTGTTTGTGTCTCTCCTTTAACAGTGAGCTTATTTTAATTGTAAAGGATTAGTGTCGCCTGTGTGTTCAGCAGCGTTATGTGAGAGATGTCACAGTGAGGTGGGAGGGGATTTTTCACGTGTGTGTGTGTGTGTGTGTGTGTGTGTGTGTGTGTGTGTGTGTGTGTGTGTGTGTGTGTCACTCTCTTCAGGCTTCAAATCTGACACCTTTACTCACACAGCCGTGTGTATCACAGTATTTACTACAGCTGCAAAGATTATTCCATTAGTTGTTAATTAGCTATTAAACTAATCACTAACTATTTGGATAATCGACTGATGACTTTGAGTCACTTTTTATGAAAAAACTGTAAAACTTCTCTGCTGTCAGCTTGTTAAATATGAGTATTGTTCTAGTTTCTTCTCTCCTCTGGGACAGGACACTGAAGATCTTTGAGTTGTGGACAAAACAAGACATTTGAGGACGTCGTCTTGTGCTTTTTTGGGAAACACTGATCCACACTTTACACCATTTTCTGACATTTTATAAAGCAAACAAGTCATCTGTTCATCCAGAAAATCGACCGATTGATGGAGAATGAAAATAATTTTTAGTGACATTCTGCCACACACTAATGCACATGTCACATATGGAGCTTTGATTCGTTGTGAAGTTTCACACTTAAAGGGTAACTTTGTTTTTTTTCCTACCCTATTTGTCTGTTTTTGTGTCTGAGTGTCTGATGGGAACAACAATCTTTGACATTGGTCCAGTATTAAGAGAGATCGCTGCAGTCGGCAGCGGAGAAACGAGCTACAATGTTAGTTAATAGAGCAATTGTCCAGCTTGTATTTACCTTCACAAAAGTGCTCGTCCTTCCGCTGACAGGCTCAGATTAATATTCTAAGTGTCTGACAACATTATGGAAAGGATTTCTAAGGAGGTCGACCTTTCTGTTAAAGAGTAAGATCCTTTTTTCAAACATAAAAACATCCGTAACATTGCGTTCGCTAAAACCACCAGACTCCATGTAAAAAAACAGTAATTTAAGCATCGTAAAACACACTTCATTCAAAGTCAACAGAAACAAAATAAAACTATGAAAAGCCGTTTTGGGTCGTCTTTCCACTTTTCCAACCATCACAACTCTAGTTTACGTTAAAATAAACACATAGTTTACTGATTTACATGTGAAAATATGTTGGCTCTATACACGTAAAAATATAGTTTTTTTAAATGGAGTCTGGTGGGTTTAGCGCTAGCGACCTCAGAGCTGTTTCTGGTTAAACAGAAAGGTCTCAGAGAGGTTTTAAAGGTCCATCTCTGTAGGGATCCTTTCCATAATGTTATCAGACACTTAGAATAATAATCTAAGCCTGTCAGCGGCAAAAACAGCACGTTAGTGGACCAAACTGACGATGCACATTTGCCCCGTTGAGTTACATTGCAGCCCTGTTCACGGCTTTCTCGCTTAATCCTGGACCAGTTTACAGTTTACACACAAAAACATAGGAAGATAGGGTCCAGGTTATTATAAAGTATCTGGCTGCACTGTGGTCTTCCTGTATGTGATTACCTGCCTGGCTTGACACATATGCTCATGTATCACGCAAGAAATAGACGAGACGCCGAAACTATCGCTGCAGCGCGCGGGGGCAGGCGCCAAAATAAAAGTACCTGCTATATGCAACGCTTACTCGTGCTGTGTGTTCCAGCTGTAAGGTACGTGTCAAACTCAAGGCCCGCGGGCCGAATCAAGACCCATCGCCGATTAGATATCAGATAGGTTCGCACTACAATTACCTAGTTTTTGTCGCTATTTCAACGTTTTTTGTCGTTTTTTTCCCGAAGTTTTTGTCACTATTTTCTGACAATTTTGTCGCTCTTTTCTACAATGGCTGAGGAACTTTTTTGCTGACTTTTTTTTTAGAGCTTTTAGGGCACGGGAGAGACGCGAGAAAATCAGTGGAGGAGAGAGGGAACGAGCAAATGTGTTTTAGAGGGATGAGACGTCCTTTCCTCTGAAGCGTCGCATGAATCCGTCAGCTGTTTGGGCGGAGTTAGCAACTCCTTCAGCTGCTACAGCTTCCAGGAAGGCTGCTCTCCGTATCTTTGCCTATAGGGCCTCGATGCTCCCTCCTCGATGCTCCCTCCTCGATGCTCGCTCCTCGAGGCTCCCTCCTCGATGCTCGCTCCTCGAGGCTCCCTCCTCGATGCTCGCTCCACGATGCTCCCTCCTCGATGCTTGCTCCACGATGCTCGCTCCACGATGCTCCCTCCTCGATGCTTGCTCCACGATGCTCGCTCCTCGATGCTCCCTCCTCAGGGCAGGAATAAGAGCTTTGAGACGGCCTTCACCGAGGAGGGACAGAACAGCCGAGTCGAGGAGTCGAGGAGCTGTCAGATAAGGGGGATGAGATGTGTCCTTGGTCTTTTGGGAGGGTATGTAGACTATAAAATGATGTACACTACACCTAGAATATCTCCATTTGACGAGATGATGCAGATATCTAAACATACTTCAACAGTCTTGAGAATATTTGGCTTACTGTAAACTGGAACAAGCTGACGTATAATGTTTAAACACAGTCAGACACGTGTGAAATAAAATGATGTATCCAACCTCAAAGCTACTTCAAGGGAACAAAAGGGGAACCGTGACATTACGTGGGTTGAATGGTTTTCACATTTTCTTAAAATCTGCATATTTTAAGTGGGATTTTTAATGAAACGTGAGATATTTTTAGACAAATGCGGCTTTGGATTCTTTTTTTCCAATTATGCAGAAACAGACGACACACTAAGAGACACGTAAAGGCATCAGAAATCGAAATATTCAGAGACAGAAAGTAGTCTGTTGGAGGATCTGGTTCAAAGCAAGTGAACCTAAGTTTCTGGAGATCATTTGCATGTTTCACTAGGGATCTAGATTTTGGAGAACTGCTGTTTAAGGGTAATTTGTTTTTTTTTCAACCCTATTATATGTGTGTTTGTGTGTAAGTGACTGATGGGAACAACAATCTTATAACAATATTAGGCCCTATGTTCCCACATTTGGTAGCCAATTACACCCAACCTATTATCCAGTAGCATTGGACTACAGATGGAATATAGCTTTTAGCTAAATCTGGTGCGCCCATCTCTTTGTTTTTTGCAGACATTTAATGTAAGTGTACAACAAACTAAACTAAGCACTAGCACAGAGGCCTCGCATTGACTAACTTCTGGTCAGATCAGTCAAATGAATAGTTTGCAGTGCCTAACCCTTTTGAAAATGTCCTAGAAATGTGGGAACATTGGGCTGTGGGAACATAGGTCCTGATTTGCATACCAACAGCACACCTCTGTCTTTTTGAAGACCTAATGCTCTTATTCTCCCCATTGCACGGCAGAAGGTGGAGGTCTACGCCTTCACTCTGAGAGATAAGAAAGCATTTCAGAGGCGTAATCTTGACAGATGAGCAGCCGCTGGCTCCTCTAGATTTCCTTCACCCTGCTTTCAATTCCACGTTCCCCCCCGCCCCCCTCCGCACTATCACGGGAATTATGGAAATGGCGAGCGTCGGCCTTGCCAAAAAACCTAAGATTAAAGTAGAAAACACGAGCAACAGAAATGTAGGCAGTTAGGAACGTGTGTGTACGCATGTCTGTACGCTGGAATGTGTGTGATATCCCAGATAAAGATTAAATGTGAAAAGACAGAAATCCCCATGATCCTCAATACCTGCCTCTTAGTGGAATGTCTTCGCCCTCTCATCCCACAGCCTCTTCTCTTTCCGCTCTCTCTTTTCCCTCCTTTCTTCTCTCACTGGTTCCACCTCTACACTTCACCTCTTAATTTCACCTGGAATCATTTTCTTACCTCCAAACCAGGGCTGCACGATATGAGGAATGTGATAACGTTGATGAATATCTTGATAACAGTATGACTTGCGGTACATAAACTGTGTACTCAAAGTGTTCTCAGTTCTGCTGCTTTCAGTATTCTGCTAAAATACAAACTACTGCTTGTTGGATTTAAAACAAATGAAAGAAAATCATTTCTTACTTTCGGGCAAAATGACCCACAGGGCCCACAGGATTTTTCATATGATTTGGGACTTTTTTGGCCAATTTGGGACAACTTCAATTCATACACCTGCAAGCTCTCACTATTAGACTTTCTCTCCCTCTCTGTCTTTCCCTCGTCTGATTGTAGAGCTGATATGTGGCACTCCAGGTTCAGTTTTCCTCGGAGAGGCTGACTATATTTTACTGTGCTTCAGATATCGCATTTTAATCTCACATCAGCGCCTCGCAGCCGCCCTGGACACTGAGCAGCTCTGTGTTTTCCAGTCAGCGGGCAGAAGACGTGACCGCAGGAAGCACCAACGCCGACGTTACCAATCAATCCCGATGGGACAGCTGCGTGCCTGCCTGCATGCCTCCCGGCTACACAGAGGCTGATATTACAGCGGGCTGTCACTTTACACCTGGATACATGGCTGGAAAACAAATACATATGAAGTGACAGACACATAAATACACAGAAGAGATATCCATATCCGTCAGGTTCTGGTAACTACAGTAATACATTCAAATGTTAAAGGAGACCTTTACATTTGTCAAACATACTATACTATTACTTTTTTCAACGTACTATACTATGACGTTTTTTCCATTTTTTGACATACTATACTCTGACTTTTTTTTACTATTGTCGAAATAATATACTATGACATTTTTGACATGCTATAAACTATGTTTGTATGACTTTTTCAGTCAGTATGCCTTTTTTTGGACTTGTTTTGACAAGCTATACTATGTCATATTTATAATGTTACAATGACAGATGTTCATGTTAAAAGAAATCCATGTGAGCCAAAACTTTTAGATTTCCCACTGATCTGAACGCTCCGGTTTCAACATTAGTTTTTTTCTCCGTTTTCAACAGTTTTTTTGTACTCTTGGCTCCGTATGATGTCATACCGAGCCGGTTATTACGGTGGCCCTGAAGTGCAAATCACAACAGCAAATAGGAAAAACACGACAGCAAATAGGAAAACACGACAGCAAATAGGAAAACACAACAGCAAATAGGAAAACACAACAGCAAATAGGAAAACACGACAGCATTAACTTCTACCGGAAAAGGTAGGGCCTATCTAGCAGAGGACGGAGCCTCCTGATTGGACAGATGGACTGTCTGTCTTTTAACAGGAAATTCGTATTTGCTGTCGTGTTTTCATATTTGCCGTCGTGTTTGCCTATTTGTTGTCGTGTTTTCATATTTGTTGTTGTGTTTTCATATTTGCTGTCAGGTTTTATGATTTGCTGTTGCGTTTTTCTATTTGCTGTTGTGATTTGCACTTCAGGGCCACCGTAGTTTATCCATATATGGTCATCTGCTCCAGGCAGGCTACTGCAGTGTTTACGTTAAATACCCTGCTACATGTTAGCTACATGCTAACGTCAGGGAAACCTGTATTCTTGGCTGCAGATGTTGTTCATTTCTCCCCAATTTCTGGTATTTCATTTGGTTTTAAGTTTTTAATTGGTGTTTTTTCACAGTATAAAGTAATGCAATACGGTAGAAAGTCAAGGTTTTTTTCTCCGTTGTGCTGTACAGAGGCAGTGACGGCAGGGCACACATTCAGAGACTCTGGAGATGCGAAAAAAACTCTGACCAATCAGAGCGGACTGGGCTTTTTAAAGAGACAGGAGCTCCAACAGAGCGTCTCAGACAGAGGGTGACAACAGGCACAGCAACCACTGGCAGTATGCTTTACATGAAAGTAGAAACACAAAATACAAGAACTTGAAAACGTTGTAAATAGGTTTCCTTTAATTACTGGGCAGCACACATTTAGCCTAAATAAATAAAACGAAAATGCTCCTATATAACTGCAATGTAAAGTCTGTTCTGCTGTACGGTTCAGAGAGCTGGCGAGTTGACAAAACAGACCTGAGGTGAATGGAAGTGTTCCATAATGGATGCCTCCGAAGAATATGCCAGATCTTTTGGCCTAATAAGATCTCCAACAATGAACTGTACAAGAAAACGGGAAGCTGGAGCATCACCAAGGAGATTACGCACAGACGCCTGAGATGGCTAAGACATGTGTTGAGGATGGAGCAGGACTGCATCACAAAAGTCGCCTTAAGATGGACACCACTTGGCAAACCTGGGACCCTAACCCTAACCTGGGAGGCCCAAAACCACCAGGCTCAGAACTGTGACACAAGAGCTGGAAGAGATGAAGCTGTCATGGGGAGAGGCCCAACATGCTGCCAGGGACCCAATGCAATGGAGAGGGCTCATTGAAGCCTTATGTCCCATAGGGGATGAAGAGGAGTAAGTAAGTAAGTAAATCAAACGGGGACAAAACGTCTCATATTGCTGTTTGCTCCTTTAGTCTTTACACCTTTAGCCGGATTATTTTTATTTTTATGCTTTTTATTGATCCCCAGTGGGGAGATTACAATTTACACTCTGTTTGCTAGTAATCAATCCACACATGCCTGAAATACACACATGTTCTGGACCTATTCATGCACAAATGTGCAGATGAGATGTCAGAGTGAGGGGCCTGCCAGTGCTGCAGCAGCGCCCTGAATCAGTCCCTCCAGAAAACCGTGATTATGCGATCGCATAATTCAATGCATAATCAGCCAAAGTCCACATAGTTATGCGGGGGGGTGGGCAATTAAAAGTAAAATACGCCGCGCTTTCGCCACATAAATTGTCGATTTCCGCGCAAAATATGCGAGGCTTGCATGATTTCATAATCCCCGCATTTTCGTTGCAAAAAAGTCCCAAATATCTTAGCAGAAAGTTGAGAAATGTTGTGTTTACTTCACACAAGAGCAGCCGTTTTCCCCTGTTGCGATGGAAACGTTATGAAGTGACCTTATGGAGCGACGATATGGAGCGACGTTATGGGGCGACATTATGGGGCGACGTCATGGGGAGTGACGTTACGGAGCGACGTTACGAAGCGACGATACGAAGCGACGATATGAATTGACGTTATGAGGCGACGTTATGGGGCGACGTTATGGGGCGACGTTATGAAGCGACGTTATGGAGGGCGACGTTATGGGGGCGATGTTATGGGGCGCGATGGGCGGCGTTATGGAGCGGCGTTATGGGGCGACGTTATGGAGGGCGGCGTTATGGGGCGACGTTATGGAGCGGCGTTATGGAGCGACGTTATGGAGCGACGTTATGAAGCGACGATATGAATTGACGTTATGAGGCGACGTTATGGGGCGACGTTATGGGGCGACGTTATGAAGCGACGCTATGAATTGACGTTA
>NC_135875.1:1920269-1937769 GCF_031162955.1 Sander vitreus | reverse complement strand
ACAGACTGGCACAGACAAACACGCACAGACACGCACGGACACACACACACGCACACACACACAGAGACACACACACACACACACACACACACACACACACACACACACACAGACTCACACTATTAATATCCTTGAGGGTTTCAATGTTGAGAGATGGAAAGGATATCCAAGGTTGAGTCTGTATTTTGGTTTGAGACACACATTCACACAAACACACACACACACACACACACACACACACACACACACACACACACACACACACCGCTTACAGTACATTTGTGCATCAGTGCACCCATCACGAATGTGTGAAGTGAGGGTATTGTTGTCACACTGCTGGCAGCGCCTGTCCTTCTAACTCTCCTTCTGCTCAGGCTCCAGGCGACGCCATTTTATCTCCGAGAGTTGTGGCAACCCGAGGTCTGCCAAACTTTTCTTCGGTTTCAAACTTTCACTCGTCTGGATGTCACTCCCAGGAGCCATGGCTTGGTTTTCCACGAGTACGGGAGGATGAAGCCTGCTTTCAGCTAGATGAGTTGAAATGTTCGGGAGGTTTTTGTGAAAAGTTGGGCTACAGAAGGGTACCAATAACTACGTTTATACCATCCAAACGAGACATAATGTTTCAGTTCTGTATAACTGAAAATACAGTTGCTGAGACAAGAATGGAGATGTTAGCGAGTGAAAATGAAAACTGGCCAAATTACGTAAGTAGTCCAAATCGGCAACGTTTCCACTGCCGCCTGAAATTCCGCCATATGTCCCTCTTTGGGGCCGGATGTCCGTCCCCTTCCTCTGTCTCTGTGTTGGCGTTCTAACCTCCGGTGGCTTTGTGAGGACTATGGTTAACTGCTCCTCAGATCTCTGCAGGGTAAATCCAGACAGCTAGCTAGACTATCTGTCCAATCTGAGCTTTCTGTTGCACGACTAAAACAACTTCTGAACGTCCACATGTTCCACCAAAACAAGTTCCTTCCAGAGGCTATTTAGCAGAGGCACCGTGGCTCCGTCCGGAGCTTAGCCCCGCCCACGACGATTGTGATTGGTTTAAAGAAATGGAATTTTTTTGACCAACTCGGGGAGACTGATCAGTCACACTGCCTTTTCTGCCGACGGTCGGCAGTCTGGTTGGTGTGTAACAGCCTTAAAGAATCTTCCTTTGCTGTAAAAACAGAAGCCCATGTGGCTGAATGTCACAACCCTCCCGCGTGTCGAGCGAAACCATCGTGTCATACGCTGTGGATCCCCAAACACTCGGCCCATCTGTGCGTGGCTTTAAAGCCCCTAGTTTCACTTGCTCAAGTCATGCATAAAGCCCACCTTAACCTCCACCCAGCCACTCAGACGTCTCATGATGCCTCCGGCGGCACACGCCCACTCGGTGGCTGATTTCCAGTCCACTGACTTCCAGGATCAGATACAAACACGACACAGGCGCCTGGTGCTCCTACCCGTCAGGCACGGAGCAACATTTCCGTTTTGAACTCGTGAAATTTCTGGTTTGTATGAGTTTAACAGGAAAATAAGTTAAGAGCAGTTCACTTTATCTTTTTATGTTCAAGCCCACCTGGAAATCCTAAACTAAAACAAATGTTACAACGTATTGAAAAAATGTTGCATTTTCGGAACTCGGTGATGGATAGTCTCCTATTGCCAGACCCTCCTCCGCAGCGCTTCTAACCAAAACGGGTCAGAAGTGTTTCCAAATGTCTCCGTTTAGGGGCTCGGAAACGCCAGAGCATGGAATGTGTTGGTGATGGCGCAGTGGATATGATACATGCCTTTGGTGTCGGAGACCAGGGTTTGATTCCCGCTGCGATACATCAACCAATGTGTCCCTGAGCAAGACACTTAACTCCTAGTTGCTCCAGAAGCACGTGACCTCTGATATATAGCAATTGTAAGTCACTTTGGATAAAAGTGTCAGCTAAATGTAATGTCATGTAATAAAATGAGAGGGGGAAACGCCAGAGCAGGGGGAATGAGAGGGGGACACGCCAGAGCAGGGGGAATGAGAGGGGGAAACGCCAGAGCAGGGGGAATGAGAGGGGGCAGGGCGAGGTAAACCAGGCACATCTAAATGGGTTTGGAGGTAAGCGAGGTTTCAATGGGATTGGGGACTCCTGACCTGTTTTCTTTGGAGGGAGACGAGTTCACTGTCAACTGAGCGGAATAAATGTAAAGGTCGTTACATAATACAAACAGTGGAAGAACAGCTGTTTTCTAGAAGCAAGGTTTGTCCGTCTTAAAGAGGACACATCATGAAAAACTTTTGTGCACAAACGTTTAGGTTACTGGAGAGATGACTGTGAAATAAGACAACTCAGTCAGTTTGTTTTGTGGGCTGCCGGGATCAGAAAACATGGGATTTTTCGGGAAGGGGGTCTTAAAGAGACAGGCGCTAAAACGGACAGGTATATTGAGACAGACAGTATGAGAAAACAGTGTTTTCTTAAGCATTAAAGCATGTAAACATGTTACAAGAATGAACCTAAAAATTAGAATATGTCTCCTTTAATTTATGTTTTTTTTATTTTAGGAGCATTTATCTCCACAGCGCTGTGGAGTAAGGTCTGGCTACACTACAGATGCATTCTGGGATAGGATGAAAAACTCCCTAGGGTGTTTGCATTTCTTCAACACACCAGCCTTTCACTTTGACCCACCAGTAGCAAAAGAGATCCTCCGGCACTATTTCTTTATTTGCAAGTTTGTTATCTGCCTTTCAGTAAGCCAACGCTGTGTTTTTTTTACATTTCTAGCTCATGTCTTTGTGTGTGATGTTGGAATGCACTCGTTCTCACCCTTTGCTTCTGAAAACCCTTCGAGTTAACAACACTAACAAACTGCTGGATGGTGTTGATCAGGAGAGCCAGGTGGAGAAAGAAAGCTGTCGAGTCACAAGTCTAGAGCATATCGACTCGAGTACTCTATCACGTGACACGGTTCGTGTACAGACGCTAAAGTGTGATTTTTGCGTCGGTTTCTGGCGCTCAGAGACACTGACCAAGCGTCAGTATGTGCTGAGTTGGTTTGTTGCTCCATTGGACCTTTTTTTTAGCGATGTTGCCGTGTTGCCAGATCACTGACCACGTTTAAAACATCCGTTGAGTAGTGCAGAGGTGCTATCAACGGGGCTAATCCAAAACTGAACTATAAATCCAAACCTACAGTATATGCACGGATCACAATGTGCACAAAAGCACCTTGAAACTTCATTCACATCACTGTTACAGATCATATTTGTTACATTTGTATTACATATATTTGTACTTGTGGAAGCAAGTGGAGAAAACCATCTGAACAGCACGTAAAAACAACAACTATGTGAACAAACCTGTCCAAAATATGTTACATCTGTTATTCTCTGACTTGTTTCTTGAATGTTTGAAACTCTCCGACCTTCAGTGTCTTCAGAGCATCCCTCATCCCAAATTCACCCGATATATTCGGGTGAATTTATATACATATATATATATATATATATATATATATATATATATATATATATATATATATAATTTGAGATTTGCTCTGCAAGTCCGTCTGGCCAAGAGCCCATTCAAGCCCATTTCCAATTTTTCCAAATCGAGGCACCAATCACAACCATTGAGGCGGGCTTTACACCAATCACAACCGCTGAGGCGAGCTTTACACCAATCACAACCATTGAGGAGGGCTTTACACCAATCACAACCATTGAGGAGGGCTTTACACCAATCACAACCGTTGAGGCGGGCTTTACACCAATCACAACCATTGAGGCGAGCTTTACACCAATCACAACCATTGAGGAGGGCTTTACACCAATCACAACCGTTGAGGCTGGCTTTACACCAATCACAACCATTGAGGTGGGCTTTACACCAATCACAACCGTTGAGGCGGGCTTTACACCAATCACAACCATTGAGGAGGGCTTTACACCAATCACAACCATTGAGGCGGGCTTTACACCAATCACAACCGTTGAGGCGGGCTTTACACCAATCACAACCGTTGAGGCGGGCTTTACACGATGACGATAGCGCAGTGACAGCGAGCAGCTTTTTGTGTATATTCAACATGACGGCCACCCATTGATGCTGCTGTCGCTGCTATGTCTCCCGGATCGTTGCTCTGATTGGTTGAAGGACTATCCAATGGCGGTCAGAGGCATTTGAGCGGCGTCCGTTGGTGACGCCCCTTTGGAAACGGGCTGTGAATAAACATTCCCCAGACCCTTCTCAGTTACAACTGAGAAGGGTCTGATGTCAACAAGGCTAATAAAATATATATATATATATATATATATATATATATATATATATATATATATATATATATATATATATTGTGATTAGTGTAAAGCTCGCCTCAATGGTTGTGATTGTATATATATATATATATATATATATATATATATATATATCTATATATATATATATATATATATATATATATATCTCATCCCAGGAGGAAAACCTTACAAATATTTGGCTCCAAACCTCAGACAACAAACACACTGATTGCATGCTTCCCTGCAGACCACATCTCCCCATTAGCAGCCGGTTGTGAAACCTTTCCTATTTTTTTCTTTTTCTATTCATCTGTTGACAGTACACAGCCTCCGAACCGTTTTCACACATATGATTACTCTCTAGGTTTCAGAGCGGCTGGCGTTGTGGCGAGGCTTTTGTGAAAGGCGGGAAAGCGGGGTTAGACGGGGTAAAGAAAAAGCTGCATTTGGCCCCGAGCAGACGAGTGCCGACCGCAGTCGACTCATTATTCAGATAGAAAAACTCGCCACCTACTGTAACACCTGTAGGAAGTTTCCTTTGTTTTTCTTCCCTCTAAACCAGTGCCGGGTTTCACAGGTCTTTCTGGTCACCATTACCCAAAATGGATTTCTTTTACTTTATTTCCCTCACTGCTCTGCGGCGTAAACACAGAGCTACCTGTCAGAGACGAGGCGAGGAAATGGAGGATGTTATGGACCATTCCTTCACTTCTCCGGCATCAAAAACTGGATGTTTCCTCCTAATGAGGCAGCAGGTAGTTTTGACCAAATGCTGCCATTCTCTCCCTACCTAAAGCAACGAAATCTGATGTTTTCAGTTTTTCAGTTTTCAAACTCTCTGCTTTTCTCAAGTCGCCAAATTCTGCTTTTGAGTGTCGCATAATTTCAGTTTTGAAAACACTTTCCCGTGTTTTTGGGTTGGTGCGCAACTACGTGGGCCAAAATCTATTGTGAACATGCCTACATTTGGCATCAAGCAATTCACTTAGCAGCACATTATTTCAATACCTTAGAAATCCAGAGCTCTACAAGGGCATAGTAATGATGCTCATTAACTATGCCCTTGTAGCGAGCTGCACCAATCACATCGGTGTATCTGATATAGGCGGGCCAGAGGCGAGCTGAACAGGTGACGACAGCGCTGCGACGTCAAAGTCCATAAACATTGGTCGTAGTGTTATCCAATTGCGTGCAGTGATATTTTCAAATGCATGTGCCGCCCCTCGAGTTGGGCCATTTTCATTACTCAATGCCAGACTATCAATCTTTCGGATTTGGGTCTGGATTTCCAGGCTATTATTTCAATAACACATAATTGAATAATAGTTTGTTGATCCAAACTGGCCAGAATAAGTCTCTGACAGAATATTACGGCACCTGAGTCGTAATATTTTTTTACACAGCGAAGAAACTCTCTTAATTGACAAATCTGTCAAATCACAAAATGTTCATACTCGACGCGTCTGTCATTCACCGTCAACATATTTTATTTGTTTTCCTGCAATTTCTGCTCCTGCATTAAAATATGTGCCGGCAGAAAATAAAGCCTGATTAATGGTTGTGGTTTTCGGCACTCAAAGCACTCTGAAGATTAGGGAGAAACCCAACGGGCTTTATTTAATATGAAACAGGGACTTGATGTAACAAGACGGAGCATATTTAATTTATTGATATTAAGCACAGCAATCATCTTTGTGTGGTTTTGTTTGATTTGGACGCCCAACATCCACTCCAACTGCTCCTCAGATCTCTGCAGGGTAAATCCAGACAGCTAGCTAGACTATCTGTCCAATCTGAGTTTTCTGTTGCACGACTAAAACAACCTTTGAACGTCCATGTTCCACCAAAACAAGCTCCTTCCTGAGACTTTTTAGCAGAGGCACCGTGGCTCCATCCGGAGCTCCCATCCAGGAATGCTGTGTGGACTAGTCAGACCTTCCTCCGCAGCGCTGTGGAGGAAGGTCTGGTAATGCGAGACCAAGTAACTAGTAACTAGAGCTGTCAGATGAATGTAGTGGAGTAAAAAGTACAATATTTCTCTCTGAAATGTAGCGGAGTAGAAGTAGAAAGTTAGCTTCGTGAGAGCGTCCTGACCTGGCGAGCTCCAGTTTTCCACTCGCAGATCAGTCTGGCATCTTGAGACAGAGAACATTTGGAGCCGTTCGCCAAACGACCGACCAATCAGCGTTGGTTTGGAGGCGGGTTTAGGTGCGACGCAACGAGAAGCGACCGTTCAGTCTAAACAGCGTGGCGGCGTCCACGGATGAGATGAGCGTAGCTATCACGCAAGTTGTATCTGAATTAGAAAGTATTCCTTCATTGAAAGAAGAGTAAAAAACGGCGCTGGAGGCTTTTCTCGGAGGAAAAGATGTTGTTGCTCTTCTCCCGACTGATTTCAGCAAGAACTTGACACATCGTTGATCTGATTGGTTGATTTGGCCGTCCATCACCAACATAGGTGGTGATAGACAGATGGTTTATCTAATCAGCTAACCAGTATTTTCGCCCCTTCCCAAAAGTTCTCCAACGGAAAGTTCCCAGATGGATATGCCGAGCAAATGAGAAGCAATCCATCTGGAGTCAGGTTAGTAGAAAGTGGCATGAAAAGAAAAGACTCAAGTAGCCTACAAGTACCTCAACATGTGGACTGAAATACATTACTGGAGTAAATGTACTTCCACCGCTGCACTCTTATGTCTCCTCTTCACTCCTGTTGTCTCCTCTCCTTTCCTTTCATTAGGTTTCCTTTCCTCTCGCCCCTAAATTTGACTCCATAACTTTTCAATTCCATTTCCCATCGCCGCGGTCGCGTCTATCTGAGGTGCTTCGCTGTTCATTTCAAAGTCAGCGCGAGGGAATCGGGATGGAGCGAGGCCCAGAGCGAGGGAGTGGGAGGATGAGGAGGGAGGGAAATAGATGAAAAGGAAAAAAAAGGCAGTGAGTGCTGGGAGATAAACGAGGAGGAATGGAGAGAGAAATGACGTGTACATTGTGTGAAGAGGGAAAAATGGAGGCGGAGAAATAAAAAGAGAAATATAGCTTTCCCCCACAGTATATATATATATATTTTTCTTTCTTTCTGACTCCTTTTAAGCACATTTTTGCTCTTGACAGACAATATGGATGTGCTACGGTCGCTGCAGCTAAATAACTGCACAGACTGTTGACACTATTTGAACACAAAAGGTAGAAAAACCTCCGTGACATTACAAATTAACAGCATCTTTCCAGCAGCGTCTCCATCTTCAATAACAGCTGGCAGTATTGTGTGTCTGTATAAAGAAAAGAAAGGTGAGAAAATATGTTAGAAATACCCTCAAATTTAAGGCTGAAAAGAACATTTAGAGACAGAAAACAACCCATATGTAGCACATGTTTTTGTGTCTAATGACTGATGGGAACAATCTTTGACAACGGTCCATTATTAAGCGAAAAACAAGCTACAATTTAAGATAATAGGGCAATTGTCCAGCTTGTATTTACCTTCACAAAAGTGCTCGTTTTGCCGCTGACAGGCTCAGATTAATATTCTAAGTGTCGGACAACATTATGTCAAGGGTCCATACAGAGATAGACCTTTAAAACCTCTTTAAGACCTTTCTGTTTAACCAGAAACAGCTCTGAAGTCGCTAGCGCTAAACCCACCAGACTCCATTTAAATAAACAGTACTTTTAGCGTATATAGAGCCAGCATATTTTCACATGTAAATATGTAAACTCTGTGTTTATTTCAACCAAAACTAGAGTTGTGATGGTTGGAAAAGTGGAAAGATGACCCAAAACGTCTTTTCATAGGTTTTATTTTATTTCTGTCGACTTTGAATGAAGTGTGTTTTACGATGCTAAAATCACTGTTTATTTACATGGAGTCTGGTGGGTTTAGGGAACGCAATTTCGCGGATGTTTTTATGTTTAAAAAAAGGATCTTATTCTTCAACAGAAAGGTTGACCTCTTTAGAAATCCTTTCCATAATGTTGTCAGACACTTTATATTAATCTGAGTCTGTCAGTAGCAAAACGAGCACTTTTATGAAGGTAAATACAAGCTGCACAATTACTCTATTAACTTACATTGTAGCTGTCAACTGCAGCGATCTCGCTTAATACTGGACCAATGTCAAAGATTGTTGTTCAGTTCAGTCACTTAGACACAAAAACATAGGAAAATAGGATCCATGTTGAAAAAAACGGTAGTTACCCTTTAATACTTTGTTTAAATGGGTCAAAGATGAGTCGTAATTGCCGCTTGAACAAACAAAACTACTGTATGGGAGCATTTTTCGGGGGAGGACAGTTTCGTAAAAAGTATAATATATAATGTGAAGAAATCTTAGTGTGTGTAGTTAGGTTTTGGCTCACTTCTTTCTCTGTTCCAACAACAGATTTCCCTCTGGAGCTGAAATTCAAAGGCTGCTACAGGCTCAGTGACGGTGTTATTATTCTACAGTTATTATACTAATGTCTCCGAGTTAATGCGCGGATATTTTATTGATGCTGAAAAAGAAATCTGACAAGTTCACATTAGCAGGAGTCGCCTCCAACTGAGACCACCGGCAGCTGACGTTAACACTGTGTTCAAATGGGATGGGATATTACAAAGCACATTAAAATTAACAAACAGATCAAGTCATAATTACAATTCTCTTCCTTCGCTGAGGGAACTAATTCCATCTGAGGGACGCTTTGGGAGGTAGAAGTGATGATTTCTCAGAAAAACTCATCTGCCTCCAATAGGCCTGGGGGGCGAATAGAAACACACATTAGCCATTGTGACAGGAAGTTAAAATAAATACATCAAAATAAAAGTTTAAGAGTCAGAGGACACATCAAGGTGGGTGATATTAGAATGATATTAGAATCAAACGTTAATGTCAATGTCCATGTTAAATGTTAACAAAAATATTAGCAAAGTAGGCCATTTTATGGGGGAAATGTGTCAATGCTGAGAGCGCGAAGTGATCACCTGATGAGCTGTAAAATAAAGAGCAGCAGGAGATGATGAGGAACTGCAGGAAGAGAGGAACGAGTGCTGAGCTTGTTTTGGTGGAACATTTGCACCCCGCAGAAGAAAAGGGCATGTGTTAAGGGAGTGTCCAAATCCACTTTTGCTAGTTTGACGGTGGAAAAAAGGGTCCGTGCGCCGGGCGCCTGGTTCAAAAGGGTTGACCTTAGTGTCTTCATTAATCAGAGGTGTGTTCTGGGCGTAACATGCAATCAACCAATCAGAGATCATCTCCCATTCCCTTTAAAAGCCAGGCGCGTTTGGACCTTGGAGCATTGCTGTTATGATGGAGGATTTGCACCGTAATATTTGTATTTGTAATCTTCTGCATGTGTGTGTGCTGCTGTGCGTCCCTGTGTGTGTAACAAGCATAGTGTGCACGTGCTGTGCACGAGCCTAGGAGCATTTTACTGATGCTCTGTTAAAATAACAATGAAATGCTGCGTTATTGACTTTAGACCAGGTTTTTGTTGGTCAATGGTGCCATCACTTCCCGCTGCCTCAAGATAGCAATACTCCCAGAATGCACCTGAACACACCTCCCTGTAAGACCAGCACGCCCAGAATGCACCTGAACACACCTCCCTGTAAGACCAGCACGCCCAGAATGCACTTGAACACACCTCCCTGTAAGACCAGCACGCCCAGAATGAACCTGAACACACCTCCCTGTAAGACCAGCACGCCCATGGGCCACAGATGTGCGCAGGTGCATTTGCTATTTAAACGACGTGGGCGCTGGACGGGAAACTGACAACTGCGTTGGTCTTTGCGCTGTGCCGGGTGCTGGATAGGGCCCATGGTGTCTAAACTTGACTGTCGGCGCTGCATGACGCTCATTTTTTGTCGGCCAAACTTAACGGCAACAGCCTCTGAAACGACCGTCCCCTCGCGGTGCTCACAGTCACCTAAAGACCACTAAACTCAACCGTCGTGTGACTGGAGGTCGCCTTATTTCACGGGATATTATGCAAATTGTTGTGCATTAGTTTGCATACAATCTCATAGGAAAGCGACATACTTAAACCTTCATTTCCTGGCTGCATGTTTGTAGATGCTAAACCTGTGTGAGTTTGTCTGGATGTGGCCGAGCCTTTTAAAATGTCTCTTTGATTATTACTTGATATCCTCTCTTAAAGTTTTTGCTGTTTGTACACAAACATTATGTATTAATAGTCATTGGCGTTTTTTCTGTTTTGTAAATACATGATATGAGTTTGATGTAAATGCTGAATGATTTACAGTTACAGCGAGAACCAGGCTAGTGTTGTTGGCTGTCGTGTCTGATATTAATCTTTAATATTCACTTTAAAAATGTCTTCTTATCAACTGTAAAATATATGGTTGTGTGTGTGTGTGTGTGTGTGTGTGTGTGTGTGCGTTTTCATGTACAGTATATGGATAAGAGTGAGTGTGCTTGTATGTTTTGTTTATTAAGAGATAGTGGAAATACCCCAGTGCTCCCAGTATCATGATATGCTACACACACACACACACACACACACACACACACACACACACACACACACACACACACACACACACACACACACACACACACACACACACATACATGGGGGGAAAAGATACCACATTGCAGGAATAAGAAGTGGATGATTGAAGGGAAGAGAAAGGGAGTGAAACGAAAAGAAAATAACAAAATGACTCAGAGTAGAGAGAAAGAAGCAGAAGGAAAGAAAAAAAAGACCGAATGACTGGAACGGAGAGAAGAAAAGAAGAAGGATGGAGAGAGGGTTATTATAAGGGTTATTATAAGGGTTATAATTAGGAAAGATGTTTTTGCCGTCCTTCCTACGGGATTTGACAGCTGGCCCTGATGGTCGCTAAGAAGATGGGGCGCTCTGATTGGTTGTAGGTCTATCCGTTGCTCTGATTGGTTGTAGGTCTATCCAATTGAGTACGGAGGCATTTTCTTTCCTGGTTCGGTAGAAACACGCCCTGTAATCACAGCCCAATGGAGCGGTTTCAGACTCATATTCTGACCAGAATCTGAGTATGACCACGTCAGGCTACAGTTTTATAGCATTTGAAGAAAAAATGTTGGATAAAGCTTCGGAAAAGTTGAAAAAAAAGGGACAAAAATGTTGGGAAAAGCAACAAACGTTGAATAAAGTGGACTTCTTTAATCTCCCAAAAACCTCCATAGCCGACAAAAGGTGTCAGAGCACAAATTATACAATTTGAAATGTAAAAATACAACTGTGAACCACTTCTATGGACAATTTCTGTATAAATTATACAGACATACAGCTGTTATTACATTGATATGTCTTAGTGTGTAGCTGTCAAACCGTAACACAAACACTTTCTCCACTAGATGCATGAACTTTGAGAAGATAAAGGGGTGAAAATCCCTCATCAAGAGGTCAGAGACATGATGGAAAGGGTCAGAGAGAGGATGGAGCGGTCAAAGAAATGATAAAGAGAGGTCAAGGGGATGAAGGCGCAGTAAAGATGAATGGTACAGGGCTAAGAAGGACTTATTTAAGGGTCAAAAGGATGATAGATGGATATAAATGGATTATAGAGTTGTATATAAAGGACTTTCTTAAGTGTATAAATGGATAGAAAGGAGATAGAGGCTTGACAGAGATGTATTGAAGGGTCCAAGGAATGATAGCGAGGTCCTTTTCACCATGACCTCTTTAATTTAATGATTAAATAAGGTAGTAGCATCTCCAAACTTACCTCAATTATAACTTGTCTCCTGCTAGTTGTACTACAGCACTGACTTTTATAAAATAAGTTTAATTAATAAATATTTTTTGTTGTATCTCTTTTCGGCGTTGTAGTTTGTAAACGGTCCCTAAACACTCGTCTTACTGCCGTCTCACCGCTGGCTGCTCGTAGAGACCAAAGCCATCAGGCAGGTGTTATTTAAATAAACTCCTGGTGTACTTACAAACTTCCCAATGCCTCGTTTTTATGAGTACATAACCTATTTGTACTACTGTAGAAGTTTGGTACCATTCCAGGCATTATTAGTGGGGTAACTTACGAGATACACCGTTGGTTCCATTAGCGTCTGCACTAAGCCATTTGGCTGATATCGCTAACTCGCCCAATGGTAGACCAAGGCAAAAAAGCTTCTGGGGGGGGGTGTTTGGCTCGAGGTCATGGTGCAAAGGACCCTAGGGTGAAATCCGAACCATCCCTTAAAGGCTTGAAAAGGACTGACGAAGAGGGACGAATGCTTTAAAGGGTTGATAGGAGTAACAAATGGTAAAGACTGACTTATTAGCGAGTTAAATGAATGAAGGAAGGGTCTGAAGGGAGGATTAATAAACGAGCTGAGAGAGAGATGGAAGTGATAATAGACATATGGGGGGGGGTCCGCTTCAAGGTCAAAGGTCCAGTACAGCAGTATTCTCAGCTTCATGTAGTAAAAGTACAGCAGTATTCTCAGCTTCATGTAGAAGTACAGCAGTATTCTCAGCTTCATGTAGTAGAAGTACAGCAGTATTCTCAGCTTCATGTAGTAAAAGTACAGCAATATTTCCAGTTTACTCTGTGTCTTTAGCTGCATGCTACCAGCCAGTAAGCTAACGTTACTCTGTGTCTATAGCTGCATGCTACCAGCCGGTAAGCTAACGTTACTCTGTGTCTTTAGCTGCATGCTACCAGCCGGTAAGCTACGCCGTGTCTCTTGTCGTTTTTCTCTTTGGACGTACGCAAGTAAACATGGGTGAAGAGCAAAGAAATTTTGGGGGAATCGCCGCTCTGGCTTCTGATTTCTGAAGTCGAAATCAAAAGCTCATTTCGATAAATTTTTGGTTTATATCCGAAACGTGACACCCCTAATTTGTATTGTTTTGCTTGCAGCCAATAACAGCAAAGCGTTCTTCAATTTGACATGTGGCATTGTGACATGTGATTGGCTAGAAGGACTTATTGAGGTGGATTACAGAATGGTGTAAAGGGAAGCGACATGGGCGTAAATGGAAAAGTTGGGTTGAAGGGATAATAGGCTTGTAATGGGATCATAAAAGATAACAGAGAGGTCAACGGGGCAATAGAGGTTTATAAGGATGACATAAAGATACAGAGGGTATACAGGCTGACAGATGGATCACAGTGTTGTAAAAGATATAAAACAAGGCTGATTGAAGTTGTAAAGGTATGGTTAAGGGGTCAAAGGATAAACGACTGATTGTATAAAAAGGGATGACTGAGGGTTGACAATGACTGAAAGAGCTCTTTAAACTGAACTAATAGAGAGGTAGAAAGGGGCAATAGAAGAGTATAAAGGATGCTGGAGGGTCAAAAGAATGACAGAGGATAAAGAAAGGTATAAATAGATGTTGGTACTGGATTGGAAAGGACTGTAGGACAGAATGACTCATAGAGGGACGTAACAGGTGGCAACATGAGGCATAAAGAGAGATAACGGAGGGGTCAACGGTACTCAAAATGTGATCATGATTCAAGAGAAGGTGAAAGGATGTGCAGGGATAAAAGACAAGTGATGGAGGACTGCAAGGGAGTTATAGAGGACAGGCAGAGATATATTTGAGAGGGGGGACTCAAGGGATGGAGATGAAGGACAGGCTGTTCTCATGAACCATTCATACATGTACAGTAGCTACGAAAATAATGCACTGTGACTGGAATGTATTCCACGTATTTATGACTGTCAGCAGCACATGGACTGCTGCTGTATAAGAGCATGAAGATCCTGGTAGGGAGGAGGTCGGGGGGATGTTTGGCTCATAAAACACAGGGCTTTCAAGAGTTCATGTCCCGGAACAAGTTAAGGAGAAAACACAAGACTTTCAGCCTTTTATACATTGTCGTGTTTCTTTAGAAATAAACAACGGACAAATAGAGTCTTTAAACGCTTCAGATGTCAAGTTATTCGCTGTCAAAGTGACGTCAAAATGAATGGCAGTCAATGGGATGCTAACGGGATGCTAACGGGAGGTGATGGCTTGTTAGCCTCAGAATCTCCCCATGGGAGGTATGCTTTCAGGATGCTTGCTTACCCCCTTGCTTTCACCCAGGAAACAGGTGTTCGTGTCCCGGAAGTACTACTTAAGGGGACCGGTGTTTTAACCCAAACCACAATCTTTTTCCTAATCTTCTAATCTTCTGGTGTCTAAACTTAACTGTCACGTGACCGGCCGGCAGTACAGCTGTAGTTCTGTAGGATATCATACAAATTGTTGTGTGCATAAGTTTTCGTGTGACATCATACACACGAAGCCGTTCATGTGAATGTGTTGGGATGGTGCAGGGTCAGAAAGACGGGATGATGATGAAGTCTGACGGGATGTAACGGGACAAGTATGTGTTTCCTACGACACGTGTGCATTTTCAAGTATTTTGTTTGCATGTAACATCATGTTACACACACACACACACACACACACACACACACACACACACACACACAAACACACTATATATATATATATATATTTAAGCAATTTTTGGTTGTTAAACACTCCAATTATAACCCTACAATTAAAGACATCCTGCCTGTGTCTGACTGTGTGTGAAATTCAGCAACTAGGCCGGAAAACACTATATTATTAACACTTACCTACAGCAGCATTTTTCTGTGTGCGTGTGTGCGTGTGTGCATGTGTGTGTGTGTGTGTGTGTGTGTGTGTGTGTGTGCGTGCATGCATTTTGGGTGAAAACGAGTTCATCTGCAATGGCAGCTTATTCAAGGTTTTTCCTTCAGCAGGGTGGCTGTTCATTTACAGAGAGAGAGAGAGAGAGAGAGCTCATTAAAAACACTGCCAGGGAAGGAGCAGAGGGCGAGCGACATAGAGGCAGAGCAGCAGAGAAGGAAGAAGAGGATTTGGGGCTGATGAAAGTGAGAAAGTGAGAAGAAAAGGAGGAAGAAGAGGAAATAATAGATTGAAAATGATAGGATAAAAGAAGGAGTTAAGAGCAGGGGGAGAGGGAGGTGTAATAATTAGGAAGAAATGTTGCTGCAGGAGGAAGAGGAAAGAATGTGGAATAACGTAAGAAAAAGATACAAATGCCTCTGTGCCTGGTTTGATCTGGGTGTTTACCAACCAGTCCTCCGAACCGTACGGCCATATTGGTGGTTTGTTCATCCGCGGTTTTAAACATGTTAACGCTGTGAAAGCAGAAAGCAGTTTGGTTAGGTTTAGGCACCAAAACTACTGAGTTAAGTTGATGGTTCCGAGTAATTTCACCCTAAATGTAAATGGCCTGTGTTTATATAGCGCTTTCCTAGTCTTAATGACCACTCAAAGCACTTTGACATAGTACAGGAACCATTCACACACTGTGGCCGAGGCTGCCGTACAAGGTGCCACCTGCTCATCAGATAAACATTCACACTCCAATTGGCGCAGCATCGGGGGCAACTTGGGGTTTAGTGTCTTGCCCAAAGACACTTCGACATGGGACTGCAGGGCCAGGGATCAAACCACCAACCTTCCAATTGACAGGCAACCGCTCTACCACTGAGCCATAGCCGCCCTAGGCTGCTTTGCACCTTGACCTCGAGCCAAACACCCCCCATAAGCTTTTTTCCTTTGTTATAACGTTGGTGGAGTTAGCGTTATCTGCTGGTTAGCTTAATGCAGGCGCTAATGGATCCACGTTTGTATTTCGTAAATTACCCCACTAATAATGCCCGGAATGATACCAAACTTCTACAGTAGTACAAATAGTTTCTGTACTTGTAAAAAGAGGCATTAGAAAGTTTGTAACTACACCAGAAGTATATTTAAATAACTCTTGCCTGATGGAAACTCCTCTCGGCTGCTATCGCGGTCCTTAAATACTACTACTACATACTTCTGGTGTAGTAACAAACTTTCTAATGCCTCGTTTTATAAGTACATAAACTATTTGTACTACTGTAGAAGTTTGGTATCATTCCGGGCAGTATTAGCGGGGTAATTTACGAGATACAAATGTGGGTCCATTAGCGCCTGCATTAAGCTAACCAGCAGATAACGCTAACTCCACCATCGTTATAACAAGGGAACAAAGCTTACGGGGGGTTGTTTGGCTCGAGGTCAAGGTGCAAAGCAGCCTAGGGTGAAATTACTCCGAACCATCACTTTAAGTTGATAAAAAGATGGAGGTTTGGGTTTAAATCAGACGTTACTTCACTTCCTGAAGGTTTGGGGTTATAACGTTTAAATAAAACTAACAAACACTCATACTGCAATCTGGTAGTATGATCAGTCATTTATCTATTTACATGTCTGCATTTTTCTTGAATGAAAAAAGTCTTTGGTCTTGGTCTTGACTTTTATTTCGCCCCGTCTTGGTCTTGACTCGGTCTCTCTCGGTCTTGGCCTTGACTCGGTCTCTCTCGGTCTTGGCCTTGACTCGGCCTCTCTCGGTCTTGGCCTTGACTCGGTCTCTCTCGGTCTTGGCCTTGACTCGGTCTCTCTCGGTCTTGGTCTTGGTCTTGACTCGGTCTCTCTCGGTCTTGGCCTTGACTTGGCCTCTCTCGGTCTTGGTCTTGACTCAGCCTCTCTCGGTCTTGGCCTTGACTCGGCCTCTCTCGGTCTTGGCCTTGACTCTGCCTCTCTCGGTCTTGGCCTTGACTCGGCCTCTCTCGGTCTTGGTCTTGGCCTTGACTCGGTCTCTCTCGGTCTTGGCCTTGACTCGGTCTCTCTCGGTCTTGGTCTTGACTTGGTCTCAAAGTCTCGGTCTGGATCCACTCTGGTCTTGGTGATGACTTGGTCTCGGTTTAGGTGGTCTGGACTGAAACACGGGCCGCTGGTTGTCGGTTCTACCATCAGATCAACATTTTCTGCAGCTCACATTCATCTTTCATCGGAGCGCCGTCATGGATTCACGCTCGCGTCTCATCTCAGATGAGAAACAAGGCTGTTGACGGCGGAACAGAGGGAGACTTTGGCCTTTCGATTTAACCGGTTGATTTCACGAAGAGGCTATTTGGTCAAAACATCTGAGAGAACACTTCGTTTGAGTTGTTGCCCTCCTGTTCCTGGTTATACAGGGGCTACAATTATTATATTTCTCCACAGAAAAGAAGGCCTGACATTTATCAGCTGCCACCTGCTGAATTATGCTTCACAGCTCATACAGAAAACAGGAAATGTGTGTGTTTCTTTTGTATTAATATCACCCATCGCTGTTTCCAAATATTCCTTTTTTCATTTTCCTTTTCTCTGCGGCCGAGATCAGATGTGATAAACAACTCCAATGTGGCCCTCTCTTTGTTCCTCTTTATC
>NC_135875.1:1905269-1915269 GCF_031162955.1 Sander vitreus | reverse complement strand
AATCTGAAAGACAACCGTTTATCCCGCCCCTCGGATTGAGCCCTGCCAATGCTGAGTTCCCAGACCCAAGGGTCTGGCTTGTCAGGCTAGGTTTACAGTATATTGACGCCCACTGACACATTTCGTATAGTTACCTTTGTAACGTAGTATTTCTACAGTTTACCTTGCAATCGTCATGACCAAAGGTGAAATGATTGCTGCTGTGATAACTTTTCCAGAGTTGTGAAATCTTGTGTGCGAGTAGTACAAACTGCTGTGTTTTGGCAGTTCATTAGCCCTAAAAAATACAGATCTGTTCAAAATATTTAGGCAGCGGCCTCTAGAGGCTGTAGTAGGAAGTCAGATGACGTAGTATAAAGAACGACAAAAGCTACGTCCCAATTCAGGGGCTGCAGCCTTCGAAGGCTGATAACGCCCGTCAATCTAGTGATTGCATTCGAAAGGGGTGACTGATATCAGTCCCAACGCCCTCTTGGGGTTCACACATTTCGTGGCTGAGTAAAGTTTCCTTTAAAATAAGACAACACAGGTTGACTTTTAACAAAAGCGTGGTCTTCTACAAGCAAAATACACCCATAGAAAACGTGTAAAACTTTACAGCTTGTCAAAGTTTTCTGTTGGCAGAGTGCCTTCCAGACAGTTTTTTGTTTCTTTCCCCAAACTGTCATTAATACCAATCTAGGCTGAAATGAAAGTTGGGGGGACCGAGGTATCGATTTGACCTGATGAGTCCTGCAGACACAAACACAGGAGAAAAATGGCTCTGAGAGGATTTATTACAGCTGCCAGAGTCTGTCTGTTCGTCCTTCACGTTGTTTCCTTCTTCCTTCCTGCAGCGACTGCGACTGGCTGCTTGTTGCTTTGATTTACGTGTCCAGGTGCTTCGGACTGCACACACACACACACACACACACACACACACACACACACACACACACACACACGCTGTGCCTGCTGATTGTATGCAAATGATTGGAGAGGTTGTATTTTTGAATCACTGCTGGCACAAAAGTCTGTCTGTCGCTCTGTAACAAGTCTTGCGTGAAGGAGATATGAGTGCGGACATCCGCTAGCGAAGAAAATAAACACAATCATATGAGGACATTGTACACACACACGCGCACACACACACACATTTCGTACACAAACACAGCACTTAAATTCCTGTTATGCTCCCCATCACTCTGTCCTACTGTCCTCTCTCTTTTCTGTTTACTTCTCTCTCTCGCACACACACTTACACACTTGTGCTGCACCTAAATGAAAATTCAAACTAGAAAGAGTCATAACCGACCTTGTTTGCAGTTACAGTTGTCCTGGAAGCAGTTGTACAGGCATCTTTTCACTGGTGGCCTACGGGAAAAACGTCTTTTTGGGCCACAGTGAGATTTTTAGGTTGCAGTACCGTTGCGTGCATACCAGTAACTACTGTAAAAAAAAAAAAAAATAGCTGCAAGGCTGAGCGCTCTTCTTAGGGACCTGATCATAAATGTCGGAAAAAAGATCGGAAAAAAATGTAAACAAATAAAAGTAAACAGAAACAAGTTTAAAAAAAAAAAAAACATTTAATAAAAAATCTTAAACAAAACCTCAAAAAGAAGTTGGTGAAAAAAAAGTCAAAAACGTCAAAAAAGCGTCCGTCACCAACTCAGTTCTTGATTGGCAGCTGGCACAATCTCACACGTCACGTTCTCCGACGGGGGTCACGAGAACGTGATGTCACTTATGATACGATGATGCCCGAACGGGGGAGTGGGTCGTCATAATTTACTTGCCCAACATGATGTTTTAGTTGCCCGGGTCATCGGGCAACACTTATTGTTGAACCAGAAGACGAGAAGTTGCACCACACAGAGGCCCCGACCTTGGCATGTGTGTAAGGAGGATGGATAGTAGGATGGGGTTCGGGTCGGGCTCGGTCACATCAGCGCGATAAGGCATTGAACATTTTACATTTACAGCTTATTATTTTGGTGCGCGCCTGTGTTAACGTGTGCTTATTGGCCGGTGTGCGCTGATGCGCTCATCCGTTGACATTTCTAAAATGCCTTCCTACAGTTGCATAATAAAAGCGGGCTTTCCACACAAACAAACGTACATGTGTCATTAGTATGAGAAAAATAACGAGATGTCAACAGGCCGGGTTCGGTTACTGCTCTGTCGGACGCGGGCTGGGCTCGGACAGAAAAATGTGGCCCGATCCGCACTCTAGTGTAAGAGTTTCTGCATAAGAAACTAGAAGACACCCCCCCTGTCAGGATAGGATAAAAGCATGAGGGAGAAAACAGATCAGGGTTCATTTTCAGACGAGATCTTGGTGGACCAGCTCTGACTTAAAGTGTCTGTCGCTAGGGAAACTTAGTCTCTGTTTGTGAAGCCACAGCTGTGTTGGAACTCTTATGCTGGACTCAGTAAACTTAGCTTAACTGAACTCTTCGTCTCAGATTCATCCTTGTGTTTTGGTAAACTTAAGTCCGATGTAAAAAGGCGTGGGAATTAATGAATTCCAGTCATATTTCCAAGTCAGATTTGACAGGCCTTAGGGCCTTATTTTAGACAAAATTCCCTCTACACCGTGCACGGTTATTAAATGTGTGTTGTTCTGTTGAGTGTTGAGAGGAGGACAACATTCAATCATGTTTTTTTTTGTAACAGCACAGCAGTTTCAAAGCTCTAACTCCTCATTTGCATATAAAGACATTAAGCTGAAATCTCTTAATGAGAACAGATCAGGTTGGAGTTTTTATGAGCTTTTAATGGAAACGCTGAAAAACACTTTTGTGCTGCATTTAAAGCTGCATGCATCAGGGCTGAAGGTACATTCAAATAAAACCAGTAATGATCCTTGGTTTCTATATTCTGTTATCAGGCTCTTGTAGGTAACTTGCTAACATCCTGGTTTGGGCCTTACCTTTATGGCTATAATCCTATCTTTCCTCTCTCTCCTCTCTCCTCTCTCTCCTCTCTCCTCTCTCTTCTCCTCTCTCTTCTCCTCTCTCTCCTCTCTCCTCTCTCTTCTCTTTCCTCTCTCTCCTCTCCTCTCCTCTCCTATCTCTCTCTCCTCTCTCTCCTATATTTCCTCTCTCTTCTCTCCTATCTCCTCTCTCTCCTCTCTTTCCTCTCTCTCCTTTCTCTCCTCTCTCTCCTCTCTCCTATGTTTCCTCGCTCTCCTCTCTCCTATGACTCCTCTCTCTCCTCTCTTTCCTCTCTCCTATCTTTCCGCTCTCTCCTCTCTCTCCTCTCTCTCTCCTCTCTCTCCTCTCTTTCTATCTTTCCTCTCTCTCCTCTCTTTCCTATCTTTTCTCTCCTCTCTTTGCTCTCTAATCTCCTCTCTTTCCTCTTCTCTTCTCTCTCATCTATCTGCTTCTTCTTCACTTCTATCCTCTTTCCTCTTCTCTTGTAGGTAACTTGCCTACTAACATCCTGGTTTGGGCCATACCATTATCACTGGTATTCTAACGTTGGTATGGCCCTAAATATATACAGTATATGTTATTTATATATGTTCGGGCCGGTATTCACTGATGTTTTAGCTCTGCTTTCAACCAATATCCAATGATGTTTTCACCCTGCTTCGGTCCAATAATATATTGTATTTTAGCCCTGCTTTCATCTGATATTCTCTTTTGTCTTTAGCCTTCATTAGCCACAATATCCACTGATCCAAGATCATAGTTTGAGCCAGGATTCTTTGGTCCTTTTAGCCCTGCTTCCATTGAATCTTCTCTGGTATTTCTTCCCTGCTTTGAATCAGAATCAGTATCAGAAATACTTTAATATTCCCAGGGGGAAATTATTTTTGGTCCAATGTTCACTGATGTTGTGTCCTATTTTTGGTCTAATACTCACATGTGTTTTAGCCCAGATTTGGTCCAATATCCACAAATACTGTAGCATATCGTTTGTTATATATTTAGTTGTGTTTTAGCCTTGGTTTGGTCCAATATCCACTGATGTTGTGTCCTATTATTGGTCAGATATTCAGTTGTGTTTAAGCCCTGATTTTGGCCAATATCCACAAATATTGTAGCTATATTTGTTCTTATATTTGGTTGTGTATTAGCCCACGTTTGGTCCAATATTCTCTAGTGTTTAAGCCCTGATTTGATCAAGTCATCTTTGGTATCTACCCTGCTTTGGATCCAATATCCACTGAAGTTATGTCCTTTTTTGGGTCCAATATCCACCAATATTGTAGCCTAGCTTTGCTCTTATATTCAGTTGTGTTTTAGCCCAGATTTGGTCCAATATACACAAATATTGTAGCATATCGTTGGTTATATATTTAGTTGTGTTTTAGCCTTGGTTTGGTCCAAGATCCACTGATGTTGTGCCCTATTATTGGTCATATATTCTGTTGTGTTTAAGCCCTGATTTGGGCCAAGTTATATCTGTTTTTCAGGTCTAATATTCACTTGTGTTTTAGTCCAGATTTTGTCCAATATCCACAAATATTGTAGCATATCGTTGGTTGTGTATTTAGTTGTGTTTAAGCCCTGATTTGGGCGAATATCCACAAATACTGTAGCCTATCTTTGGTCTAATATTCGGTTGTGTATTAGCCCTGATTTGATCAAATCATCTGTGGTATATCTTCTCTGCTTTAGTCCAATATCCTCTTGCGTTTTCAGACCTGCTTTGATAACATTTTCCCCGGTATTTTTGCCGTGCTTTAGTCCAATATCCACTGAAGTCATATGCTCCTTTGGTGTTCTCTACTTCAGATGTGATTTGGTCCAATACCCGCTGATGTCTTAGACTTACTGCTCATTGTGTAATGTCTGTCAAATAGTCTTACACACAGAAATGCATTATACATTTGCATTTATTTCTCTTTTATTGCCTCATACGGTAACTTTATGTTTTTTTCTATGGGCTTTGGCGCCTTTGTGCACAGCCCTCAGTTTATACGCTGCTGATTGATGCTGACCTTGACTTTACTGCAAACATTAAACACCCCGATCCATCACTGTTCTTATAGCAGTGATGTGATGTTATGTTCTCTTTCAGCTCCATTTCGATGTCAGTGTAATTTCCTGCCGAGTCTATAAGCGCCTTTTGAAATGTCTTTGAGTCGTTCATCTCAGTGTTATCATGTCTTGTCCTTGTTTAAGTGCGTTGAATGTCAGTTTAGCTGGAAATGGCACAGCCCTATACTTCTTTACGCTTGGGTTAAAGTACATTTTCACAATAACTCCACAGCTGTACAGTTGAACTCATCTTTTTGTTTGATTTGAACCCAGTCTGATCTGGATCTGACCAATTAACGTTTGTTATCCAATCAGAAGAACTGGAACCACTTTCGTGAAATTTACAAAAAATTACACTTTGTCTATGTTCTGGCAACGCATTCTCATGAACGGGTTCGTCTGATATCTATATAAACTCATGCACAACAATTCGTATGATGTCCTACGACATTTGGGCGACTGCCGGTCGGTCACGTGACCGTTAAGGTCAGCTCTTTTACAGTTAAATTTAGCAGAGAAAAGGTGACTGTGAGCCGGGTACAGAGCACCGTGAGGGGACGGTTGTTCCAGTATATGTTGAGTATACATACATATGTATGTTCCAGTCTTTATAGTTGAGTTTAGCCGACAAAAGGTGAGCGGCATGCTGCCACGACAGTTAAGTTAAACACCAAAATGACTAGTTAGGATAAAAAAAACACAGGTCCCCTTAAGTAGTACTCCCAGGACATGAACACCTGTTTCCTGGGTGAAAGTCTTGTGTTTTCTCCTTAACATCTTCTGGGAAATAGGGCCCAGTATGTTCTAAGTCTTTCTCCAAATGTAACTACCCCAGTTTGCTTTACACAACTGAAAAACAAAACATTATAATTAAACAAAACTCCTTTTAAATTGTCTTCTTCGTCACACACACACGGCTTCGTTTTTTAAATAAAGTGTCCTCATATGAGGAAGGAAAGCTGTGTCCACATCTTTGCTCATCTTTTAAAAATAAATGCTGCGTAAAAACACAAACAAAACATCATAAATTATTTTCAATTGCAGAATGATGTTCATATTACTTACAGTGTCAATACATTGAGATATGGTTGGACATTTTGACATAAACCAACCGGAGATAGAGGCCATGTGATGCTGTTTCTGAGCGTAGAGCTGATATTTTATTCATCTCTTCATTCCTTTGAGATGCTACAGCCGGTTGAAATGCAACCTCGCTGAAACAGAGCTTATCATATGCCAGGTATGATTCGCCGTTGTTTGCATCATTTTTCCATCTTCACGCTGTAGATGTGAATAACCCGCGAAGGACCTTTGAGTCACGCGTTGGAAGCGTGTGCTGTTCTCTCCGCCCTGTGCTTCTTTAGCTGTGTGGATATGAAGATCAGTAACCCAGGGGGGAGATAGGAGGGTTTTTACTCAGCGAGCACACACTGCTGGGCTGCAGGATCGGCTCAATCTACGTTTGATGCTCCGCTCTCTCTCCTCCCATCAATAATACATGGAGAGATCTTCCCTCCTCTCTGCATTGGAATACTGCTGCTCCTCCTTTCAAACACTCGAGTCCTCTGAGACTTTCACACATCATTCCCTCACCTCTTTTTCCTCTCTCCTCCCTCATCTCTTTCCTTTCTTTCCTCTCTCTCCTATCTCCTCTCTCCTCTCCTTCCTCCCTCGTCTCTCCTCTCTTTCCTCTCCTTCCTCTCGTTCCTCTCTCCTCTCCTTCCTCTCTCCTCTCTCTCCTGTCATTCCTCTCTCCTCTCTCTCCTCTCCTTCCTCTCTCCTCTCTCCTCTCTCTCCTCTCCTTCCTCTCTCCTGTCCTTCCTCTCTCCTGTCCTTCCTCTCTCCTCTCCTTCCTCTCCTTCCTCTCATTCCTCTCTCCTCTCTCTCCTCTCCCTCCTCTCCTTCCTTTCGTTCCTCTCTCCTCTCTTTCCTATCTTTCCTCTTCTCTCTGTTCTCTTCATCTTGTGTCTCTTTGACATCCTTTTTTCCACCTCCTCCGTCCTTATTTCTTTTCTCATCTCTCCATTACTTCTATCTTGTTTCCTCTTCTCCTCTCTCATCTGTGTGCTTCTTCTTCACTCCACTATTTTCCTCATCTCTTTTACAACTTTTCCTCTTCTCTCTTTTCTCTTCTCCACGTCTTGCCTCCTTCACTTCCTTTTTCTGCCTCTCCGTCTTTTTCTCCTCCCCTTTTCTCCTCTTATTTCTTCTCCTTACTCCCACATCTCCTTATCTTCTGTCTTCTTTTCCTTCCTCTCCTCCTCCCATCACTCCTTTATCACATTTTCTCCTCCATCTGCTCCCTTTCTTCCCCACTTCTCCTTATCTCCTATCTCTTTCCATTTCTTCTCTCCCCCTCTTCTCTCCTCTTTCCTCTCTTTTCTCTTTACCCCATTCCCTTTACTCCCTCTTCTCCTGTCCTCCTCTATCGTTTACTACTTGTTCTTTCTCTCGCTTCTTCCTTCGTTGTCATCTCCTCTAACCTCCTCCGTCCTCTCTTTCTTCTCCCCCCCTCCTCCTCATCTACCTCTCTCCCTCACACTGTCCCTTCTCTTCCACTCTCATCCTTTCCTTCTTATCCTATTTTCACTATCTTGCCCCCTCTAGTTTTCATCTTTCCTTTCATCTCAGTGTATTTCTTCCCTTTGTCTCTTCCACACCACTTTCCTCCCATCTTCCCTCCCATCCCTGCTCCTTTTCTCCCTCTTCATTCCCTCCCTCTCTTCTCTGCCACGGATGAAAGAGTGCGTCCTTGATCTGCAGCCTCTCCGCCGGGCCACTCTATCCCCCAGACGGTGCTCTGTTTCTGGGATAAGACACTGACCTCTGACCCTCCTCTTGGCTGACAGGAACCACCAGACTGCTCCGCTCCCCGGGGAGTTCACAGAGACGAGAGAGGAGGCATAGAAACAGGAGGCCGGCGACAGGCAGAGATATCCTCCAATCGGGTTGGAACGGGATTTCAGGCTGCATTTGCATTGCTATGTTTTGGTTTAAAAAGGAATATCTTCCGCTACGTACAGGGGGAATGAGATGGAGAAATGCCAGAGCAGGGGGAATGAGAGGGGCAAACACCAGAGCAGGGGGAATGAGAGGGGGAAACATAGCAGAAGATATTCCTTTTTAAACAAAACAAAAGCGCAATAGCAATGTAATGCAGCCTTAGTTCGACGTCTGCATCTGTTGTGGTCAGCTGTGTGTCTGGACTCCAGCCGAGCATGTTGCCGTTGTTGTTGTTGTTGTTCAGGATGAACTGATTAGTCTCTCGTTCATCATAATTAGCTGATAAATGTAGGTTAGAGAGGTTTCGGTTGGGTCCAAAATGAACTTCTTAGCTCACCTGCCGAAAGCTGGTAACAAACGGACGCACCTGCCAAAAGTAGCTTCCAGCAGCCAAATTAATGTCTCTACATTTCTCACAGAAGTGTGATCAGATCCTGTGTGAGCCGCTCAGTATTGAGACAAGATTTCATGTCAAACATGCTCTCTATTACAATACAATCATTTCCCCTTACACAAAATGTCTAAAGGACCATAGACTGTGTATTGGCAATCTGACCACAAAAAATGCCACTGGAGGGAATCTGAAACCATTTCCAACGCTTGATGGTGCAAATAATGAGGTCCGCCATCGTCTTAAGGTCAATCCTTTATTTTATGAATGCATTTAAAAACACCTACAAAAAGACTGACTGTGCAAGATTAACAACGAACAGACGAGATCTAAAAACATCACTCGCACACAGCTGAGGTTGAAAAACTGTGTGGCTTCCCAGATCTTAATTCCTGCATCCCCTTCTCACCTGTGATTCCCTTTCTAACCTCTGATTAGCACACATACACACAGGTGCACAGGTGACGTAGCGAACAGACCATTCACACAAACCTACAACACACACACACACACACACAAACACAAACACAGACAGACAGACAGACACACACACTATACACATAATACACGCACGCAGCAATAATGGACCTAGCATCAGTGACGTCACCTGTCTACCGTTTTGAAGCTGCTAGTTTGCTGGCATTTTGGACCGTCGCCATCTTGTGTTTTTTTGGAGCCAGAAGTGAGCATTTGACAAGAGGTTGGAGCTGCAGAGAGGTTGCGTATGGCTTCATGGCGCTGTGCTGTGCTAAAAGCTAAAAGAGGGAAAGTCACCAATTTTCAACCATTTTGAAGCGAGTCATTCAGCAAAGTTTTACAGGCGGGTAAACACAGACCTCTGGGTACTGGAGACATTCATCTGCATGTACGTCAGAACAGAACATCAGCAAACGTTCCCTTAATTTACCAGCCAACGTTAGCAGTAGCTAGCTAGCTTAATTGGCAGAATGCTGAACAAGAATGTGTTAACAAAAAATGTTTAGGCGACCGAAATGTTCCAGTTAAGTCAAAACACACAGTGAGCAATTGAAAGTTTAAGATGAAAACACAGCCAAACGCAAGTTGAGGTATATATTAATGTACACAGTGTTAGCATGGTTAGCATCGCTAAGCCTCTGTCCTGATTGACAGGTCCTGAAGCATCCCCCGCTTTATTGTCTGTTTTAAAATAAACGGGAGCATCATTTACTGAATGAACATCATGCCGTGTTCAAGAAGACTTCAAAGCAGCGATTGAGACCATGAACTCAGAATCAGAATCATCCTGCCCTTTCTGTAACTCCCTGTGGGATTGTCTCTCCATTAAAATACAGAAGCTGCACAAACAAGTGTGCCCTCAGATAACCTTTACCACAGTTAAGTTTCTTATGTGTTTATTCCAACCCAAAATCTGCTCTGCAGTGATAGCACACTGTGAGGGAGGCAGGTTCAGCCTTCTCTCAGGCCTGAGCACATCAGACACAACACCAGCCCACATATGCACAGAGAAAGGGCCGCTCTGCAGACCCCTGCAGGGCCAATCAAATGTCCCGGGGCTTTCCTTCAGGCCACAGCATCCCTTCAACACAACCTCAGTCTATCAGCATGCAATGCTGTGAAGGAGGTCTGTATTTTAATTTTTTTTCTTCTGTAAATT
>NC_135875.1:1810269-1900269 GCF_031162955.1 Sander vitreus | reverse complement strand
ACAGATTGGATGATGGCTGAGTAGAAAGTGGTCAGCAGCTCCTTAGGTAGATTAAACTTCCGTAGCTGTCGCAGGAAGTATAACCTCTGCTGGGCCTTTTTCTGGATGAGTAACTAAGATGCTCAGGGGGAAATGTAGTAGAGTAAAAGTAAAAGTTTCCTGAAATATAAATAAGTAAAGTACAGATATGTGAAACAATTCTACTCAAGTACAGTAACGAAGTATTTGCACTTAGTTACATTACAACACTGGCAACTTCATTTCCAACTTATTACCACTGGTGATACACTTCTTTTTGAAAGGTCAAGAACCTCCACCACCTACATTAGACAGGTCCCTATATAGTAATACTCTCATCTACATTAGACAGGTCTCTATATAGTAATACTCTCATATACATTAGACAGGTACCTATATAGTAATACTCTCATATACATTAGACAGGTCCCTATATAGTAATACTCTCATATACATTAGACAGGTATCTATATAGTAATACTCTCATATACATTAGACAGGTCCCTATATAGTAATACTCTCATATACATTAGACAGGTCTCTATATAGTAATACTCTCATATACATTAGACAGGTATCTATATAGTAATACTCTCATATACATTAGACAGGTATCTATATAGTAATACTCTCATATACATTAGACAGGTATCTATATAGTAATACTCTCATATACATTAGACAGGTACCTATATAGTAATACTCTCATATACATTAGACAGGTATCTATACAACAGGGTTAACAACCCTGTACGTATTGCACAAATGACACATTTCCACATATCCTACGCAGTACATAATGACATATTGAACAATCCAACGGCCTGTATTGCACCACTAACATATTGCATAACCCCAATAACCTACTTACTGCACGATGACACAGTGCACACCTGTTGTCTTCCTTCCTTGGCTTGTCTCTTTGTAAAACATAACTATGAATTATCAACCATATCTGTGCTTAACCTAGCTTCTAGTCAGAGCTGTTCAGCTATTTTTGTGGCAATTTGGTTAAAAGAAACCCACATTTCTCAAAAAGAAAGTTTGAAAATGGGTCAAATTAGACATTTTGACTTGTCATAGTAGGAAAAGCACAGCTGAGATTGGACGATGGCTCAGTTCCAAGTGTCCCAGTGAGATATTTCAGTGAGTGAGCATGAACAACACCAGGGCCTCTCCTAAGTGGAACGCAGCCATCATTAACGGGTTTGAATACACCTGTGCTTTACCTACTATGACATGTCAACATGTCTGCCGTGAAAAAGGTCTATTGTTAGTGAACATGGTATAACATCTGTCCGTTAAAATGGAAAATCTATAAAAAAACGTCAATAAACATCAGCTAAATAAAGGAGGAACCTCAGCCATTGATAATGTCTGTCATGTCTGACAATTTATTATTAAATCTTCTTCCGTATTTCATGCAGCACTTATAAACACTAAAGATGCAAAGTCAGTCCCTGCCATAGACTTTTATAAAATATTAATGGACAACGCATCCGGTTCGGGGATGTGCTGCAAATGCGGAAGTGCCTTAAACCTGCTTTCTATCTGAATTCCTGCAGGGGGAGACTCCTTAAACCTGCTTTCTACCTGAATTCCAGCAGAGGGAGACTCCTTAAACCTGCTTTCTATCTGAAGTCCTGCAGGGGGAGACTCCTTAAACCTGCTTTCTATCTGAAGTCCTGCAGGGGGAGACTCCTTAAACCTGCTTTCTATCTGAATTCCAGCAGAGGGAGACTCCTTAAACCTGCTTTCTATCAGAAGTCCAGCAGGGGGCGACACGTGCGGTTGCAAAAGGAGTTTGGTATCTGTAGAAGTCTTTGAGAAAGTGATCCCACTTCTCACTTGATTTATTACCTCAGTAAACATTTTCATAATGAGTTTATGGTCTCAATCGCTAGTTTGAAGTCTTCTGCAACACAGAACGATGTTCATTTTTTGAATTATAGTCTTGTTGAGTTTAAAATCAGCGATAAAACAGGGGGGGTTTTAGGGCGTAGCTATGATGTGACTGCCAGTGAAAGTGTGTAACGTCCTCCCTCTCGTCTAAAATCGTCACATCCCAACCAGGATGGCTTCTCCACAAACCAATGGGTGACGTCACACATGCTCTGTCCGTTAATATTATAGAGTCTACGGTCCCTGCGCGAGAAGATTATTTAAAAATAAACTAGACACGCAATCAAACAGACAAGTTAATAGTGGCTCGCAACAAAATCCATCTAACAAAAGGTCAATGAAACTAATTACTCGTTAAAGGTTGGATGAATGTGAGTTTTTGAAAAGTGGTTTTCTGCTCGACTCGTCCTATCCTTTTTAAGGTTGTTTTTGTGACCGTGACATTTATCTGTCAGTGCGACACTTTAAAGCACAAAGACAAAATGAACATAAACTGTCTTTAATATTTTAAAGGTCCCATGGCATGAAAATGTCCCTTTATGAGGTTTTTTAACATTAATATGAGTTCCCCCAGCCTGCCTATGGCCCCCCAGTGGCTAGAAATGGTGATAGGTGTAAACCGAGCCCTGGGTATCCTGCTCTGCCTTTGAGAAAATGAAAGCTCAGATGGGCCGATCTGGAATCTTCCCTTTATGATGTCATAAGGGGAAAGGTTACCAGAGAATTTGGCCCCCCCATGAGAGAGAGAGAGAGAGAGACATCATGGCTTTCAAACGAGCAAAGTGGCAGTTGGTCAATGCCACACCCCCACCCTCCATCTTGCTCCCCCCCTCCCCCTCTCTCCTCCTCAATAACATTTAAAGCTACAGACACAGAAATGGCACATCCTAAGGAAAGCTCATTGTGTACAGTATTAGGGGACCACTAAGGTCTATATAAAAGAGACTTCAGATACAGTATTAGGGGACCACTAAGGTCTATATAAAAGAGACTTCAGATACAGTATTAGGGGACCACTAAGGTCTATATAAAAGAGACTTCAGATACAGTATTAGGGGGACCACTAAGGTCTATATAAAAGAGACTTCAGATACAGTATTAGGGGACCACTAAGGTCTATATAAAAGAGACTTCAGATACAGTATTAGGGGGACCACTAAGGTCTATATAAAAGAGACTTCAGATACAGTATTAGGGGACCACTAAGGTCTATATAAAAGAGACTTCAGATACAGTATTAGGGGACCACTAAGGCCTATATAAAAGCATCCAAAAAGCAGAATGTCATAGGACCTTTAACTAAAACCATGATCTTCTTTTCCGAACCAAAGATAGTGTCCCTGAGTCTCAGTGTGTCTTTCCCCTTTATAAAATGGATAAAATATGCACATGCATATTTGGGTGCACATTTGTGTACCCTTACTGTACGTACACACCGCCGCCAATTTGAGCTTCTAAAGATACAGGAAGTCATTCATTTTCAATGGAAGCTGCATCTCTTAACTACAAGGAGCGTCAAATCTGTCGGCGTCGCGTTTTGGGCGTTTTGAGCGACCAGAGCGTCAATCAGAAAGTTGAAAGTAGGTCTACTTTACGGTTATGAGCTATGACGCCGTTCAGCGGCAAGCAGCGTGTTTCATCACCCGTCATCCACTTTCCCCATACACCGACATACACACACACACACACACACACACACACATCAACAGACACACACACACACACACACACACACACACACACACACACACACACACACACACACACACACACACACACACACACACACACACACACACACACACACACACACACACACACACACACACACACACACACACACACACACACACACACACACACACACACACACACACACACACACACACACACACACACACACACACACACACACACACACACACACACACACACACACACACACACACACACACAGCAACAGACACACACACACACGCACACATCAACAGACACACACACACACACACACAGATGCACACACACACACACGCACACACACACACACACACACACACACACACACACACACAGAGACATACACACACACACACACACACACACACACACATACACTCTCCAGTGTCGACGGGGCATCGGCTGGTTAGGGGGTGAAGCCGCGGGGATGAACTACCCTAATAAAGTCTGGCTCTGCACCATTATTAGCCTCATAGGTCGTTCATTTCAGCCCCTTATTAACAGAGACGGTGTTGAGAACAGGAGGAGCGGGTGGGTGGATTGTAGTGGTGCAGGGTGTTGTGGGTAATGGGGCTACAGAAGCGTCGAGATAGATAGTTTAATTAAGCATGAGAGAATTTAAGACACCGCCGGCCCCAAGGTGAAAAATGAGCTCTGTGTGTGTGTGTGTGTGTGTGTGTGTGTGTGTGTGTGTGTGTGTGTGTGTGTGTGTGTGTGTGTGTCTGTGTGTGTGTTTGTTGGGATGGAGGTGGTAAAGACACAATAGGTTGATGAGTTGATTTCCCCGTGTTGTTTATGTTTTGTTGTGTTGTTGTGTTTTACATATTTATCTGGAACATATCTGCATTCATTAAAGATCCCATGTTGTAAAAAGTGAGATTGCCATGTCTCGTTTGATTATAAAGCAGGACGAGGTGCTATATTAACTAATACTGTGAAATTATCAGTGTATCAAGTGCACACAGCCCGTAGTCAGAAACGGTGCCTTCTAAACAAGCCGTCGGGATATATATATATATATATAGTAGGGGTCTCTCAGGCACATGCACACATAGACATTAAAGGGGGCTTTAGCACCGGCCCTTTTTCTTTCTTGAGAGAAAGTGAACCCTACGCCTGCACTCCTCGCTACGCTGGTCGCCGTAATGACGGCGCCGTTGATTACAGGAAGGTGTTTACGTAGGTGGAGCTTCAATGCAGCAGGCTGAGAGGAAGTGGAAATGGAACTGGTGAGCAGAACAAGTGTTGTTTGGCAGTACTTTCAGTCAAAAGAAGGCCATTCAAGTCCAGCTACATGTTCAATCTGCAATGCTGATTAGTCTGGTGGTGGCGAGGACCCTAAACAATACACAACATCACCGCTGTTACAACATCTGGTATGAAACATCTGGAAGAATACGAGCTGAGCATGAAGGAATCTACAGACAGCAGCCAGAATGCAGCAACTTCAGGTACGGCAAAGGAAGGACAGTCACTGTTTACTTCATTAATGTGTTGACTGTGTTCATGGACTGAGGACGGGACGAGGACTCAGCAGAATCTCAACCAGGGGATTCAGGACTCAGCAGAACCTCAACCAGGGGGTTCAGGATTCAGCAGAACCCCAAAAATCTGGATTCGGTGCATCCCTAGTATTAACAAAAAAAGCAATGTTTTGTGCACTTGAGACCCCCTCCCCCCACAATGTCTGTGCACGTCCCTGGGGGTCCTGTTTTTCAGCTGAGGGGTCCACGTTGAAGACCCCTCGTCCAGACGTCCTGATGTCAGTGTCCAGTAAACATCGAGTGAATAGTTGTGATCAATAACTGTTGTAGTTAATTGGCTTCAATATGGCAAAGTGATTTTCATCATCCCATCAGATTAAATGAGTGTAATCAACAGTAGCTTCAGAGAAATGACTCATCAATAACTATAACGCACGTGTGCCAAAGCGCGGTTTCATTACGTTTTATGGTTTTTAAAGCACTTTGGAGCTTTTTTTCCTCTCTTTCCTGAGCAGATTTTCCTCCTCTTCCCATTTACTGTTGTTCATAAACACGCTCCGTTGTTACGCTCCTGCTGAGACGCCACGGTGTGATTTACCAACAGCACTTAAAGGGTGTCATTTTTCCCAGAAATTTGTTTTTCTATTGGCTCATCTCTGCAGAGCCGAGGGGTTCAATACCCCCTCGGAGTCGCTGAGGCTAAAACTTCATGCACTCATACTTCCAAACCTAGCGAGATGAAAGAAAAGAGGGGATTAAGAGAGACATCAAGTTGAGAAGATGAATGAAAAGAGGAGGGGAGACAGGGGATGAAGGGAGGGGAAGAAGGAGGGGAGACAGGGGATGAAGGGAGGGGAAGAATGAGGGGAGACAGGGGATGAAGGGAGGGGAAGAATGAGGGGAGACAGGGGATGAAGGGAGGGGAAGAATGAGGGGAGACAGGGGATGAAGGGAGGGGAAGAAGGAGGGGAGACAGGGGATGAAGGGAGGGGAAGAAGGTAATAAGGGAGGTGCTGATAGAGAGATTAACTTCAGAGGAGGATGGAGAGAGACAGATACACACAGAGACACACACACACACACACGCGCGCGCCCACAAACACACAGACACACACACACACACACACACACACACACTCCAGTATCGACGGGGCATCGGTTGACCTGAGGCATTAAGATGTGTGAAACAAGAGAAAGATGTAAGACATGAAAGTAGGAGCGAGTGTAGTGAGTGTTGTCCCCATTGATAAGAGCTCAAATGTCCAAAAAAAATAACGTAACAACGTGAATGGTTCCTTACATCGCTCCTCACAGGTAAAATAATATGATCAGTTCACTACTTTCATTGAATTTGGGCGTTTTATTCAATGATATAACATCTAAAAAAGAACTGATACAAGAATGTTGAAAAAAAAGTGACCAAAATATTGAAAAAAAATAAAATAAAATGTGGGGAGAACCCAAAAAAAAAAAAACACAGAAAAGAAATCAACCAAAATATAAAAAAAAAGGGACAAAAACACTGGAAAAGCTTCCAAAACATTGGTATAAGTGACAAAACATGTAAAAAAAAATCTTGAGCGACAGATGCCAACAAATCCACAAAAATCTCCATCCCCACAGGACAGGCACAGACACATCCGTTCTGCTGCTGCGCTGGCTGCTCGCTTCTCTGTTCACAACCCTGCAACAGCTGTAACCAGGGTGGGAAATTAACCTTTTTGCCAGTCTTGGTGGCGTACCAACGGTATCGGCGCCTGTGCCCAGCAACCCGTTCGACCCAGAGGTGAACTGTTCCCCACTCCGCGCTCCCCTTTCCCCTTCTCACACAGCTTCTCTGCGCACGGTACCTTCTCAGCAAGCAGGGGCGCCAATTTGCCAATTCCCCACACGGTGAAATGATAGATAATACAGTAGAAAACCGCTGTGCTCGTGCCGCCCCCCCATGTGTCATGAAAACATGCCGCCCCAGGCGGCTGCCCGGTTCGCCTGTGCCAAAAGCTGCCACTGTAATTTGACACTATAATTTAAAGTAATTTAGAAGAAAATAGAGAGTTTTGTAAAGTAGGTGAGTACATACTCGTCATGTTTTAAGACAGAACTAGGCGATGAAATACTTGTTCAGTGGAAAAAGAGACGAATGGGCCACTGTGGCTGGTGGATGCCCATTTTTACCAGCCACTTATATCTTTTTCCGGAAAAGAAAGTGCACTAGCATATTTTGAATTGCTTCAATACATCATTTCTTATTATTGTTGATACATATTTTATTAATTTAGGCAAATAAAAAGCCTGCGCGACCATGGTAAAATTGTGTTTGGTCATATTCTGCAGTAATTGTAGGCCTACATGTTTAATGAACAAAACAAATAGTGACTATCTCTCAGTTACATAGCATTTAACAGTCCCTCCTGGATTTCACGGCCTTTTTTTGAGATTGTTGCGGCCCAAAATGCCTGATTTTGCAGGATCTTTTGTAAAAAGTTGCCATAAAAGATGTTCCGTGCCGTCGTCCGTCCGTGGGGCCGTCGGCCTTCATTTGGACCGATTAGACTTGTATAATCGGCGGGGCGGGCACTGTCGGCAGTCGGACTCAAATGACCCATCTGATTGGTGGAGAGCTAACCAGGAAACGGGGAGCGGGATGAGCGTGACTAGAGTCTCTCAAAATCTGATGAACATCTGTTAAACTGACCTTTGTTGATCTGAAATGAAGATTCAGCAACTGCACGGCCTGTTTCTCTCTTCAAATGTTTTCAGAAACACGTTTTGGTGAACTATTTTAGTCCAATATGAGATCGTATTCTGAACGAGACGCCATGATGGTCGGGGAGCAGCCAGACCCACGTGACACGTTCGTCCAATCAGCTGCTGGTTTTCATTTTTGGGCGACAATACAGATTAGCGCCGCCTGCTGTTGTGGAGACGTAGTACGTCCCGTCTCTTTAGTGTGTTCCGAGGAACTTTTTTGACCAAATTCAGCCCAACTTCCTTTTCTGCCGACGTTTGGCCGTCGGCTCTGTGTGTCTGGGCCTGAAGTTGTCCTCAGCAGGAGTTGAAAAAATGGATTTCCCTGCTGGTATATGTGCATTTTTGTGACTCTATAGTTTGAATCTCTTGCGCTATATCTTTTGATTGATCAACATCAGCAACGTAAATCCTCACTCCCATGAAAATACTGTGCATTAACACTGTACTGAGAAAGACATACAGTGTTTGATAGACAGCAGAGGAGGACGAAGAGTGAATAAGAAACGGAGAATTCCCTCGTCTTGCTGCTTTGTCTCGTGCCAGTGATCTGTTCAATCAGGCCTCGTCTTGAAGCACTAATCCTTTTGTTTTTTTACGCTAGGCTGGCTATGTCTTTCCACTGCCTATTGATTATCTGTGCTTCCTGGCCCTCTGCGCGACACATGACTGAATCTAATTTCCCCTCTTATTGTGCTACGGTGATTTAAAAACAATCCGGTCGCCGTCTTAATTCATGGAGCCAGATGGTGTGGAAAAGGTGGAGCTGAGAGTAAAAGCAGTGTCTAGATATTCACGGCGAGCAGATGATCTGATTCTGGCGTACTGTATAAGACACAATGGTCATTTTCATAATTTTGATTCAGTTACAGATAAGACATCTTTACCACAGCGGTTAGAAAAGATCAAAAGGCATCAAAAGTGTGACAACAATGTAAAAGAAAATGAAAAAAACTGTGAAAAAAAGCCACACAAATGTCAAAAAAAGCATTGTGTTTTTAAAGGGATGAGACGTCCTTTCCTCTGAAGCTGCTCCCTGTATCCTCGCTCATAGCTCCTCAGAGATCCCGCCTCGCTCATAGCTCCTCAGAGATCCCTCCTCGCTCATAGCTCCTCAGAGATCCCTCCTCGCTCATAGCTCCTCAGAGATCCCTCCTCGCTCATAGCTCCTCAGAGATTCCTCCTCGCTCATAGCTCCTCAGAGATCCCTCCTCCATCCTCGCTCATAGCTCCTTAGAGACCCCTCCTCCATCCTCGCTCATAGCTCCTCAGAGACCCCTCCTCCATCCTCGCTCTAGCTCCTCAGAGATCCCTCCTCCATCCTCGCTCTGGCTCCTCAGAGATCCCTCCTCCATCCTCGCTCATAGCTCCTCAGAGATCCCTCCTCCATCCTCGCTCATAGCTCCTCAGAGACCCCTCCTCCATCCTTGCTCATAGCTCCTCAGAGATCCCTCCTCCATCCTCGCTCATAGCTCCTCAGAGATCCCTCCTCCATCCTCTGTTACGGAGCAGGGACCTTCTACTAAATATTGTATAAAATTAAGTAGCATATTAAACTGGGTCTACAATAACGTGTACGGCGGCCTAAAGCCTTTATACATAACCTTTTAGTGCATAGAATACTAAGCTGTTAAAATAATAATTGTTGGCATGATTTTATAAATAATCTTTTAATTATCAACATAACACAGTGTATTCTTTGGGATGAACTGTATCTGTGGGTGGCTACATTAGTGACTACCTATAGACCAGTAAGCCTATCATCAGTGGGGATTTATATTTGCTAAAAATATGTTCATGTTAAGACTAAATTTCAAAAATTATCAATAATTCGGAGGCCCCCCTGCAGTGACTCTGAGGACCCCCTAGTGGTCCCGGACCTCCTGTTTGAAGATATCTGGTCTAATGAAACCGTTAAACCACATTACCATATCAGGAGCTGTAGTTTGCTTTTCATTGAGTCGATTCTGTGAGTTGTGCATTGGTTTTGCAGACATACTTATGAGTTATAATTACTTAATCATGATTAGAGAGAATATAATCCTGAGATTGTAGTTCACTCCAAACAATAATTAACTAAGTGGCATTAGCTATTAAAAAGCCAAGAAGACAAAGAGAATCTGCAGCTATTTTCAACAATCTGATTAGTTCTCGTGTAGCGCTTGTATTTCGTGATAAAGCATTACATGCCAGGTTTGCATAGCTGCCTCTCTCACTGATATTTGCCTCTCATTAATTGAAGCCATCTGTGTAGCCGGAGAAATTGCACGCAGCTGCAAGGATGTTTACATCCTCGACAAATCATTCTCCAAAAGCACGGACTGAATATTTCTCAATGCATTATTTTAGACATCATATCCCTGCATCTAAATCACATTTAGTCACTGTCTGAAAGTCCTTTAAAAACATGTTTTGTTGGGGGTATAAATCCATAACCTAGTGCTCAAGAAAACTACTAAGGATGCAATACTATTTATTCATTTAAGTGCAATACATCACATAGTCGTACGGACAAATATTCTGCTGGAAACTATTCTGCTGTTTATATATGTTCATTTATTACCCTGTGTTTTTAAAAATCAATGACAATGAAAGGATCTGGAAGGATATTATGAGTTTGTTTCTGTGAGCTAATTTGTGAGTAAGATATCGATGAACATAACTCTAATAAGGAGAGAGGGAGCGAGGCGGAAGGAGGGAGGGAGGGTTATCTTTGCCTTGTTCCGACTCTAATGGTTTCTGTCTCCCGCCGTCTGGTAGGAGTCACTCTGTAAGTGTCATTAGGATGCACGGGGAGTCGCTTCGGCTAAATATTGCGCAGGGTTCATTTAGCACAGATGAAACCGTTGAGTCACTGTGGTCTCGTGGAGCGAGTGAGTCACGTCGCAGCCCAAATCATTTAAAGCTGGCCGCTGAGTGACTTATTCCAACAGCTCTGGGCACCGTTGTTTATCTGAAGCCTCCAAAACCTATTAGTCCCATTCTAGTATATAATGCTAATTAGTCCTCTGTGATTTCAGGGGCTGGAGTGACTGGGAGTTTCAGTCTCAGATGCTCCGAGGCTCATTAAACGTGTGATTGTTCTCGTCACATGCAGGGACATCAACAGAAGACGGGAGCCGTTATAGATCTTTGTGTATTTGAGAGTCAGACCCAGAACTGCAGCTAACGATTATTTTCATTGTCGATTAATGTGTTGATTATTTTCTGGATTAATGCATTAGTTGTTTGCTCTCTAAAATGTTAAAATGGTGAAAAATATGGATCACTGTTCCCCAAAGTCCAAGATGACGTCCTTAAATGTCCTGTCCCAGAGGAGAGAAGACACTAGAACATATTCACATTTAACAATCTGACATCACACACGTTTTACTGTTTTTTCATAAAAAATAACTCACACCGATTAATTGATTATCAAAATAGTTGCCGATTTATTTAATAGTTGACAACTAATGGATTAATCTTTGCCGATCTAAATGGGGAAGCATGCTGGGAAATGATTGTTCTTATTCTTAAAGCTCCACTGATCAGTCGTTCTTTATGTTGACAGTGAGTCAAATGGCTCCATGTAATGTCACTTATAGTGACAAAATAAAATGGCCATAGACTTTGCAGTTCCCCTTAGCTCTATGGAGAATTTGGTTTGTTTTGTTTTGGGTTTTCTGGCCTGCAACTCAGCTCTCACCAGTGGTGTAGTCTATGTGATACACAGGTATATGGCGTATACCCACTAAGAAAGGTCAAGAGGGGCGCCTGGATAGCTCAGTTGGTAGAGTGGTCGCCCATATATAGAGGTTTATATTAGAGGCCCTTTGCTGTATGTCATTACCCCCTCTCTCTCCTTTCATTTCTTCAGATGTCCTGTCAATAAAGGCCTAAAATGCCCAAAAAATAATCAAAAAAAAGAAATAAAAGGAAAGGTCAAGGGTTTCTGTATACCCATATGAAAGGTCCCCTATCTGGTTGGCTTTTAGCAAAAAGTTATGCAAGTTCATTAGCTCCCTCACCACATTTGTGTCATTATCTTTGAGACAATTTAAATGTTGTCGTTGGAATCATCGCCTCGTCATCGCTTCCTGAAAATACAGCCAGATGCTGACGAAGCACGGCTTGCAAACACAACCCGTTCTCACCCGCAACTCGTAAAATACTGACCCTTGGTCAGTGTCTCTCAGCGTCAGACACCAACGCAAAAATCACTCTTTAGCGTCTGTATGGAACGCACCGGGCAGAGCAGCAGCACGATCACGGCGCTGTAAGATGACGTAGACACACATGACAGTAGAGAGTAGTATGAAAGACCTAAAATCCTCATAAGGAGGCAGGTTGGGGGGGTGGATGGGTCAAACAACACAGGAATTTCACCCAGGAGACCGGGATTCGTGTCCCGTTCTTGTTCCATGTGTCCGTTAAACATACGTCCCGACCCAGAAAGTCAAAAAGTAACGTCAAGAGACCCGACTAAGCACATCTAAATATGACTCTATAGGAGACTTTTTGCACCAAAGGCACCTAACTAAGCATCGTTTTTTGACGCGATGGGAGTGAGAATGTGTTGGCAAACACAGTGCTGTTCTCGCAATAAAAATGAATTCCGTACACTTGGAGAAACAGCTGCATGTTGATGCTCTCCCCCACGCCTCTGTCCTGCGTTTGTTCCCAGCTCGGAGACATTCAGCCCGAGTTCAGCCAAGTTTGACTCATCAAACATTAAGCTGCAGGATCCAGCTGCATGTTTTTTCTGGTGAAGACTACCTGGCATTTTTTGCTTCCTGCTCCTCTGCCGCTGCATAAATGTGTTGCTTTAACATTTCCCTGGTGGGAGCTCAGTCATAACATGGACGCTGCCCTTTGGAGCTTCTCTTGACCTTAAAGTCTGGACGGATCATCTCCTGCAGAGCAGCTCAGGCTCTAACCGGAGATGAAGGCTGCTGAGAGACTTAAACCTTGGCTGTGTGCCTGTCACGGGAGAACACGGGGGGGAAGGATCTCCATGTGTGTTTGAAAATGTTAGGACAACAGGGAACCTTGCATTGTAACATTTAAAATACCAGCAGTTGAGGATGTACTTGCATTCTTGTGTCTATTTAGCTGATCCAGGATTAGACACAACAGTTACTTACTGTAGTTAGTAGCATCACTCTCTACAGACTATATCGAAACAGATAACTTTGCAGCATCTAAGTGCTCCTCCAAAATGTAGTACATACATGAACATAACTTCCAGAGGACATTAAAGGGTCTCTTGTCAGGAAAAACACTCTCTCGCATTGCCAGCTCTGTCTCCACAGCGCTGTGGAAAAAGGTCTGGCTACACCACAGATGCATTCTGGGATAGGAAAAAAACACTCTCTGGGTATTTTGCATTTCTTTAAACCAATCACAATCGTCTTGGGCGGCGCTAAGCCCTGGACGCAGTGACGGTGACTCTGCTAAATAGTCTCGGGAAGGAACTTATTTTGGTGGAACATTTGCACCCTGCAACAGAAAATGCCACATATAATATTAAATGAAGTTAACTGTTGACATAACACAGTAACGTGAGCTGTTTAAATGAGCTGATACATGGTTAAACCTCATTGGCTCTTACCAGTGTATCTCTGTGTGTACTTCATCCACAGCAATCCCACCAATCAGTCCCAAAACCTCCCAGTTAGAGAGGAAATGACCTTCTTTGTAAATCTTTACAATCATTCCCTGAAAGATCCAAGCAGACCTGACTTGTTGCAACATCGAAACTTGACATTTTCAGCGTGTAGCTCGCTAGCTCGAAGTCTGTATTTGTTTCCCGAAGCAAAGTGATTTTGAGAACACACAGAGAGAGGAAAGTGAGGGGCAAACCCTGATGGATGTCAGGGTTTATCCTGGAAAAAATGCACTTCCATAGCCTAGAAATGTAATTTGCAGCCAGGGTCAGTTCTAGCAACTCTCCGTTGGCTTGAGAGCTGGAAAAACCAAACTCTGGCCGGGCCAATCACATTGTGTATAGAATGGTGGGCGGGCTCATGGCTGCTGCTGCTGGCGAACAGCGGTCTTTGGAATCGGCTTTGGCCGCGACTCTGGAAGACTTGGAGTTAAGCTTTTCTTTGAGAAAAGAACAAAGAACGGTACTGAAGTTTAATCTACCAACTAGCATTGCTCTGATTGGTTGTAGAGCTGTCCTATTGCGTGCAGAGGGAATCTGAAAGACAACCGTTGATCCCGCCCCTCAGATTGAGCCCTGCCAATGGTGAGTTCCCAGACCCAACATCTGGATGTGGGTCTGGCTTGTCAGGCTAGCACTTCCGTTGATCCAGACTAGGAAAACATAAACACGGGTCATTTTCAGTGTTTGAACAAACAACCAGTTCTGTCGTTTTTCTATTGAGGATGATCCCAAATAGTAACTCTTTTGAGAACAAGATGATGCAAGTCAATGGGTGCCATCCTGCAAATATTTAAAATCTGTTTTAGAAGTATGGAGACGTCAGGGCTTCCAGGGAAACATAAACTGTGGTGTCTGCAGTTTGGCCTCAGGCTCTGACTTGTGTGGCTCCAAACAGGGTTTGATGTACCTGCTTTAAAGGGGGAGCGGATGATTGGATGGGAGGCTGGCACTGCCTCAGCAGTGTGTGGACAGAGAACAGATTCTGGAGCTCCATATCTGGTTCAATAGAGGAGTTTAAATGCACCACGGAGATAATACTGTCGCTGTGTGAGGATGTAAAAATACAGAGAGTGGAACTGTCTCAGCAGGAAGTGGAGCTCGCATGAATTGGTTTTAGAGGCAGCACTTAGGAGTATTATAGGTTGGGAGCAAGATGGGTGTTTGGAGGTTGGACTGGGTTTAGGGCAGCTTTTATGGGTCACGTCAAACTCAGTGGGGGGGTAGTACAAGCATTTTGTGAGGAAAAAAGGGGTGCATCTCCCACAGGTTGCAACAGAAAATCAGACAAATGTTTTATAACTCCCCTTTAGAATATATATAACATACCGAAACACCTTCATTTATATAAATTAGCACATTTAATTAGATAATGCCTCATTTGCATAATTCACCATTAAAGTTCAGAAAACTTGTAATGCAGAAAAATATTGTCTTAATGTAAATAACGAACTGTGGAAGTTTCATGTCGATATCTGTTAGTTCATTTTTTTTCCCTATTCACCTGTAGTGTCTCCCCTTAACATGGGCTGCTATGGGAAACTGGCATCCCCAATTTCAGTATTTTCCAATACTACCACTTGGATCTCTTAGGACTTTTTATATGTTATAGAGGATACTTTTCTGAGACTAATGCCGACCTTACATCAAACGACTTCACAAGCCATTCCACTGTCCCAGACTAATGTCCAATATCATAATGAAACCCTGAGAGCCTGGTTGGGGGGTCTCCCGTCATCTCCCATCATCTCCCGTCATCTCCCGTCATCTCCCGTCATCTCCCGTCATCTCCCGTCATCTCCCGTCATCTCCCATCATCTCCTATCATCTCCCGTCGCCTCCCGTCATCTCCCGTCATCTCCCATCATCTCCCGTCGTCTCCCGTCATCTCCCGTCGTCTCCATTATTTGGTGTAAGGTCATAAAACTCCATCCCAGTCAGTCTTTCTCCATGTGTGAGTAGTTATGAGAGACAGGAAGGCCAAACTAAATCCGATATGAATATTTCAGATCAATACAGACCTCCTAAGCCTCTTTTCATCATTTTTGACAGATGTTGACTGAAATGCAGTGTTGATAAAACAGATCTAATTGTAGTCTTGCAATGTGTGACCCTGTAAGATCCCCAGTCTTTACACATCATGACATTATGTCTTTAACGGTAGATGTGAGATGATTGTCTTTAGATGTGAGATGTTGTCAGACTTTAGTTTTTTCAGTCTTCAATGGACGGTAGGCATTTACAGGCATGGTACGTATAACAAAACACCGTGAAGTAATCCGTGTTAATCATCAGCATTTGATGGATAAGTATCGAAAAAATGACTATTGGCAATATACAGACACAACCGGTCTGACGCATTTGTCTTTTCGCTGTGCTTTTCCCAGGCGATCGCCCTCGAAGTGCAAATAGAAACCATTTTACACATCTAAGAATCTTAGAAAGAGTTAGGTCCCAATCTTGCACCCGACGCAGCGCAAAGCCCGACCCAAGTGTCTTTGCTAGTTTAAGACCGACGCAGTTGTCAGTTTCCCATCCAGCGTCCACGTTGTTTAAATAGCAAATGGGAGGTGTGTTCAGGTGCATTCTGGGCGTGCTGGTCTTACAGGGAGGTGTGTTCAGGTACATTCTGGGCGTGCTGGTCTTACAGGGAGGTGTGTTCAGGTGCATTCTGGGCGTGCTGGTCTTACAGGGAGGTGTGTTCAGGTGCATTCTGGGAGTATTGCTATCTTGAGGCAGTGGGAAGTGATGGCACCATTGACCAACAAAAACCTGGTCTAAAGTCAATAACGCAGCATTTCATTGTTATTTTAACAGAGCATTAGTAAAATGCTCCTAGACTCGTGCACAGCGCGTGCACACTATGCTTGTTACACACACAGGGACGCACAGCAGCACACACACACACACACACACACACACACACACACACACACACAGGGACGCACAGCACCACACACACATGCAGAAGATTACAAATAACAATATTACGGTGCAGATCCTCCATCATAACAGCAATGCTCCAAGGTCCAAACGCGCCTGGCTTTTAAAGGGAATGGGAGATGATCTCTGATTGGTTGATTGCATGTTACGCCCAAAACACACCTCTGATTAATGAAGACACTAAGGTCAACCCTTTTGAACCATGCGCCCGGCGCACGGACCCTTTTTTCCGCCGTCAAACTAGCAAAAGTGGATTCTTACACGAAATCCACATCCTGACCTCCACCGTGTGTGGAGCAGCAGTGACAGATTGATTTATTTGTATTAAATTGACCCGATGAGTCAGATTCCAATCTTATCTGGTGGGCTTTTAGCAAAAAGCTTTTACTAATTTAACACAAGATTGCACTCTAAATGCTCCTGTGCAAGTTCATTAGCTCCCTCGCCACATTTGTCTCATTATCTTTGAGACAATTTAAATGTTGTAACCTCCCCCCACCATCTCTTTTCCTGAACCTAACTGTCCCGTTCTTGTGCCGCATGTCAGTGTATTTGTACGGGGACAAGTATGTAGCATAGACCTATGGCACACACCACAGCATTTGTAGCATCAGCTAATTTGCAATGCACATCCCTCGATGGACCCTTTTTTAAATACAATGACTCAACACTTACATAAAAGACAGTACAGAGGGCGCCCAGATAGCTCAGTGGGTAATGCGTGCGCCCATATATAGAGGTTTACTCCTCGACGCAGCTGGGTTCGACTCCGACCTGCGGCCCTTTGCTGCATGTCATTCCCCCCTCTCTCTCTTTCATGCCTTCAGCTGTCCTGTAAAATAAAGTTAAAAAAAAAAATAACCTTAAAAAAAACAAACACTACAGAACACAAACTCATAAATAGATACTGTAAAATGTACGTGTGAATTTTCACATGCAGTATATGTACATGGATATTTACATACATCATTTAAATGTAATTGGTGTAGGAAAGTGACTTTGCTGAGAGAAAGCAGTAAGACCGCTCAGGTGGCAGAAATGCAGTGTTGATAACACCAATGTAGTTACAGTCTTGCGATGTGTGACCCTGTAAGATGTCCCAGTCTTTACATATGATGACTTTAACGGTAGATGTGAGATGATTGTCTTTAGCTGTGAGATGGTGTCAGACTTTAGTTGAAAGAGGTTATGCATGTGGGGTCATGTTGCATAATACCTGTACTAGGGGAGACACACACACTGTCAAGTCTCTTCTGATTTTTTGTGCAGATTCCCCACTTGAAAGGGATTTGATGCATCCACCCCGGAATAAAGAACTGGATTTCACTCAATGACCAAACACTTCTTTTCCTTTTTTCATTATTTTATTTTGGCACACTTCAGCAGTTCAATTTGAGTTATTGCTTCAGCCAAAGAAGGCATTTGGGATTATTTGTAGGTCTTTAAGCTGCTTAACAGTTTTGTCTTTTCTACCAGTACCAGTAGCAGTAGCAGTAACAGTAGCAGTACCAGTAGCAGTAGCAGTAGCAGTAACAGTAGCAGTACCAGTAGCAGTAGCAGTAACAGTCGCAGTACCAGTACCAGTAGCAGTAACAGTAGCAGTACCAGTAGCAGTAGCAGTAGCAGTAGCAGTACCAGTACCAGTAGCAGTAACAGTACCAGTATCAGTAGCTGTACCAGTATCAGTAGCTGTAGCAGTAACAGTAGCAGTACCAGCAGCAGTAGCAGTAGCAGTACCAGTACCAGTAGCAGTAGCAGTAGCAGTACCAGTAGCAGTAGCAGTAGCAGTAGCAGTAGCAGAGGCAGTAGCAGTACCAGTACCAGTAGCAGTAGCAGTAGCAGTACCAGCAGCAGTACCAGTAGCAGTACCAGCAGCAGTAGCAGTACCAGTAGCAGTACCAGTAGCAGTACCAGTAGCAGTACCAGTAGCAGCAGCAGTAGCAGTACCAGTAGCAGTAGCATAAGCAGTACCAGTACCAGTACCAGTAGCAGTAGCAGTAGCAGTAGCAGTAGCAGTACCAGTACCAGTAGCAGTAGCAGTACCAGTACCAGTACCAGTAGCAGTAGCAGTACCAGTAGCAGTAGCAGTGGCAGTAGCAGGTGAAAAACCTTTAACACAAAGAAAAGAAAATACACATTTTTATCATATTTTTTAACCATTTTTTTAAACCCATTTTTACATTTTTCATAGTACTTTTTACCCATATATAAAAGTAGTAATTAAACATTTGATCGTACTTATTTAACATTCTAAAGTGCAATTATTTAAAGCAGCACCATACATTTTAAATGAGCTCATATTAGCTCTTCATCTTCATCATCACCATGTTTGCTACAAACCTTTTCTGGACAATCTCTCCTTTCAGTTCTCGCCGTTTGCCGCTCGTCAACTTGTGTTTTCCTTTACTTCCGATGTTGTCTCCTTTTTAGTACACACATACGTGTGTTTACATACACACACACACACACACACACGCACATACACACACACACACACACACACACACACACACACACACACACAGGCACACACACAGACACACACACACACACACAAACACACAGACACACACACACACACACACACACACACACACACACACACACACACACACACACACACACACACACACACACACAGGCACACACACAGACACACACAGACACACACACACAGACACACACAGACAGACACACACACACACACACACACACACACACACACACACACACACACACACACACACACACACACACACACACACACAGTCACACACAGACACACACAGAGACACACACACACACACACAGACACACAGACACACACACACACACACACACACACACACACACACACACACACACACACACACACACACACACACACACACACACACACACACACACACACACACACACACACACACACACACACACACACCATCCTCCATCCATGGAAATGTACTACACTCAAGCAGTAGCATACTTCATGTTAAACATGAATATATTCTGATCTGATTACAGCAAAGACAACGTCGGCAGTGTTGACGGTGAAATAGGCTCCAGAACATTTCCTTCTGTATTGACAGGCACAATATTAGAAAAACAATAATTATTTATTTTACTATTTTTTAAATGACATTTATATCTGCATTTATCTCAAAACCTCGAGACTTTCAAACATCAAAATGTCATTTATTAATATGTATTTGTGTCTAAATGACATATAAACATCTTTTCCTATTCTGTGTTGCCTGGAAACGCTTCCGTTCTATTTCTAGCATGCACGTGCGTGTCACGCAGGCAGTGTGTAAGCTCTCACATGGGAACGGACATAAAAACAGACACGCCACGCATCTGACACGCTCACGCCACGCAGCCAGTTTGCAGGAGGCCTTATATTTTACATTGAGGGAGGGTTTTGCCCAAACTCTGACAATTGGCTCTGGCTAAGAGTAAATGTTTTGTCATTTATGGGATCAGTGTAAATAATACTCACTACAAAAGAGGTGGCAGATTAAAAGAATAGTTCCAGAAGGTGGCAGCAGTGCAACCATACGGATGCCGGCTGCCGTAAAAGTCTCCTTGGACCTCGCCGCTCCTATGGCGCCATTCTGATGCTAACAAGCCATCACCTCCCGTTAGCATCCCGTTAGCATCCCATTGACTGCCATTCATTCTGACGTCACTTTGACAGAGAATACCTTTACATCTGAAGCGTTTAAAGACTCTATTTGTCCGTTGTTTATTTCTAAAGAAACACGACAATGTATAAAAGGCTCCATTACCTTGTAGCTCACGTTATGGCTCCGTAGCAGACGTTTTTATAACAATAGGCTAACGATTGGGTCATAACCACGAGACTTCCTGTCTCATAGTAGAGGAGTTACCGTATAGTACAGGAGAAGCTCTCAGGCAGTTTGGACTTCCATCAGCTGTTTAAGTGTAATGACTAATGTTAACTATCATTTTAGTGATCAATAATGAGCCTGTGTCTATGTTATCTCCTTACATATACCTACGCTCTCCGTCTCTGCTAGATTGGGAATGATTGAGATTTCTCTTGGTACAGCTACCAGAAGACTTCCAACTTTCAGACAGGTTGCTCACGTCACATCTACGTCTTCAAGCTCAGTTGGAGGCTGCTCAGTAACGCTCAGCCATCACCGGGAAAGAGCTTCTAATGTCCTTCACTGGTCTCCGTCCAGAGACACGGGACCTGGTGGTCCATTATATACTGTCTATGTGTCCACAACTCTAAGGCCCGACATCATCATGTGGTCTCCAGGTCTACCAGAAGACTTCCAACTTTCAGACAGGTTGCTCACGCCACGCCCACGTCGTCTCTCAGCTGGAGGCTGCTCGAGCAACGCCGGAAAAGCGCTCTAATATCCTTCACTGGTCTCCGTCCAGAGCAGCGAGATCTGTTGGTCCGTTATATATATATATATATATATATATATATATATATATATATATATATATATATATATGTCAATGCTTGCAGTGCCATGGAAGCATGCTGGGGAACAGGCTGAGATATACTGTTACTGGAGTAGCAAAAGGTCAAGGAACTGGGTCGGAATTTCAACATTTTGTTGTTCTTTTTCGACACTGTTCTCGATGTTTTTTTTCACTTTTCTTCCAATTTTTTTGTCACCTTTCTTTAAAGAAGTTTTTGTCACCTTTGGCGATGTTTTTGATGGGTTTTTTTTGTCCCTTTTTCACTTTTTTCCTGCGTTTTTGGAACTTTTTCCAACATTTGTCACTTTTTTTTCAACGTTCTTTTGTCATAGTTATGATATAGAAAGTTTTTAACATTTGGAAGCTACTAGTGATGACTGCTGTTACATTTTGAAAAGAATCTTTGCTGGCATGATTGATTGAATCTTTGCGTGTGCTGGTTGTGACTTTGTGTAATATTTGAGTTGACATAACTTTGAAGTAGCAGTGGTCTTGTCAAACCGTTAAAGAGAGACACCCCAGGTGAATAGGAAAAAAAAATGAACTAATAGATATCAGCATGAGACTTCCCCACTTGATTACAGACATTAAGACAAATATTTTTTGTATTACAAGTTTTTTGAATATTTATGTTTAAATGTGCAAATTAGGTATTATCTCATTAAATATGCGCTAATTTGCATATATTTCCTGAAGAGAAATCTGAACATTGGATAAAGCCAGATTCAAAATTCTCATTTCACTTTGTTGACATATTAGAGTCAAAGGTTTTTACAGAGGGGATTTTGGATATCTCTTTTTATCACTCCATTAATCAGAAAATACTGTCAACAGCCATCAAAAATCAATTTTAGGACTGTGGGACCATAGGGCCGTGGGAACATAGGGCCGTGGGAACATAGGGCCGTGGGAACATAGGGCCGTGGGACCATTGAGCTGTGGGAACATAGGGCTGTGGGACCATAGGGGCTGTGGGAACATAGGGCTGTGGGACCATTGAGCTGGGGGACCATTGAGCTGTGGGACCATTGAGCTGTGGGACCATAGGGCTGTGGGAACAGAGGGCTGTGAGAACACAGGGCTGGGACCATTGAGCTGTGGGAACATAGGGCTGTGGGACCATAGGGCTGTGGGAACATAGGGCTGTGAGAACACAGGGCGGTGGGACCATTGAGCTGTGGGAACATAGGGCTGTGGGACCATAGGGCTGTGGGAACATAGGGCTGTGAGAACACAGGGCGTGGGACCATTGAGCCGTGGGAACATAGGGCCGTGGGAACATAGGGCCGTGGGAACATAGGGCCGTGGGAACATAGGGCCGTGGGAACATAGGGCCGTGGGAACATATGGCCGTGGGAACATAGGGCCGTGGGACCATTGGGCCGTGGGAACATATGGTCGTGGGAACATAGGGCCGTGGGACCATTGGGCCGTGGGATCATAGGGCCGTGGGAACATAGGGCTGACCCCCAGCAGACATGAGTACTGGGCTTCACAAGGTCTTCTCTTAGGGTGCACTGACATGTATCTGAATGCATTTTATGAAAATGTGCAGCTATCATGTTAGTAGTTGCTGTTTCAGTTGTCTTTGGAAAAAATGTGCATCACTTGTCCACATGATTTTTTACGGATCACTTTAGCTACCAAATGAACCGTTATCTCCTCTCTCGTCCCTCCAGCCTGCGAGCTGATTGACGTCACTTTGACAGAGAATACCTTTACATCTGAGCGTTTAAAGACTCTATTTGTCCGTTGTTTATTTCTAAAGAAACACGACAATGTATAAAAGGCTCCATTACCTTGTAGCTCACGTTATGGCTCCGTAGCAGACGTTTTTTATAACAATAGGCTAACGATTGAGTCATAACCACGAGACTTCCTGTCTCATAGTAGAGGAGTTACCGTATAGTACAGGAGAAGCTCTCAGGCAGTTTGGACTTCCATCAGCTGTTTAAGTGTAATGACTAATGTTAACTATCATTTTAGTGATCAATAATGAGCCTGTGTCTATGTTATCTCCTTACATATACCTACGCTCTCCGTCTCTGCTAGATTGGGAATGATTGAGATTTCTCTTGGTACAGCTACCAGAAGACTTCCAACTTTCAGACAGGTTGCTCACGTCACATCTACGTCTTCAAGCTCAGTTGGAGGCTGCTCAGTAACGCTCAGCCATCAGCGGGAAAGAGCTTCTAATGTCCTTCACTGGTCTCCGTCCAGAGACACGGGGTCTGTTGGTCCATTATATACTATACTATGTGTCCACAACTCTAAGGCCCGACATCATCATGTGGTCTCCAGGTCTACCAGAAGACTTCCAACTTTCAGACAGGTTGCTCACGTCACGTCTACGTCGTCTCTCTCAGCTGGAGGCTGCTCAGTAACGCCGGAAAAGCGCTTCTAATATCCTTCACTGGTCTCCGTCCAGAGCAGCGAGATCTGTTGGTCCGTTATATATATATATATATATATATATATGTCAATGCTTGCAGTGCCATGGAAGCATGCTGGGGAACAGGCTGAGATATACTGTTACTGGAGTAGCAAAAGGTCAAGGAACTGGGTCGGAATTTCAACATTTTGTTGTTCTTTTTCGACACTGTTCTCGATGTTTTTTTCACTTTTCTGCCAATTTTTTTGTCACCTTTCTTTAAAGAAGTTTTTGTCACCTTTGGCGATGTTTTTGATGGGTTTTTTTTGTCACTTTTTCACTTTTTTCCTGCGTTTTTGGAACTTTTTCCAACATTTGTCACTTTTTTTTCAACGTTCTTTTGTCATAGTTATGATATAGAAAGTTTTTAACATTTGGAAGCTACTAGTGATGACTGCTGTTACATTTTGAAAAGAATCTTTGCTGGCATGATTGATTGAATCTTTGCGTGTGCTGGTTGTGACTTTGTGTAATATTTGAGTTGACATAACTTTGAAGTAGCAGTGGTCTTGTCAAACCGTTAAAGAGAGACACCCCAGGTGAATAGGAAAAAAAAATGAACTAATAGATATCAGCATGAGACTTCCCCACTTGATTACAGACATTAAGACAAATATTTTTTGTATTACAAGTTTTTTGAATATTTATGTTTAAATGTGCAAATTAGGTATTATCTCATTAAATATGCGCTAATTTGCATATATTTCCTGAAGAGAAATCTGAACATTGGATAAAGCCAGATTCAAAATTCTCATTTCACTTTGTTGACATATTAGAGTCAAAGGTTTTTACAGAGGGGATTTTGGATATCTCTTTTTATCACTCCATTAATCAGAAAATACTGTCAACAGCCATCAAAAATCAATGTTAGGGCCGTGGGACCATAGGGCGGTGGGAACATAGGGCGGTGGGAAAATAGGGCGGTGGGAACATAGGGCTGTGGGAACATAGGGCTGTGGGACCATTGAGCCGTGGGACCATAGGGCTGTGGGACCATTGAGCTGTGGGAACATAGGGCTGTGGGACCATAGGGCCGTGGGACCATTGAGCCGTGGGACCATAGGGCTGTGGGACCATTGGGCTGTGGGACCATTGAGCTGTGGGAACATAGGGCTGTGGGACCATAGGGCTGTGGGAACATAGGGCTGTGAGAACACAGGGCGGTGGGACCATTGAGCTGTGGGAACATAGGGCTGTGGGAACATAGGGCCGTGGGAACATTGGGCCGTGGGACCATTGAGCCGTGGGACCATAGGGCCGTGGGAGCATAGGGCCGTGGGAACATAGGGCCGTGGGAACATATGGCCGTGGGAACATAGGCCGTGGGACCATTGGCCGTGGGACCATAGGGCCGTGGGACCATTGGGCCGTGGGACCATAGGGCCGTGGGAGCATAGGGCCGTGGGAACATTGGGCCGTGGGACCATAGGGCCATGGGACCATTGGGCCGTGGGACCATAGGGCTGTGGGAACATAGGGCTGACCCCCAGCGGACATGAGTACTGGGCTTCACAAGGTCTTCTTCTTGGGTGCACTGACATGTATCTGAATGCATTTTATGAAAATGTGCAGCTATCATGTTAGTAGTTGCTGTTTCAGTTGTCTTTGGAAAAAATGTGCATCACTTTGTCCACATGATTTTTTACGGATCACTTTAGCTACCAAATGAACCGTTATCTCCCTCTCTCGTCCTCCAGCCTGCGAGCTGATGAACCAGGGCATACTGGCGTTGGTTACCTCGACGGGCTGTGCGTCCGCCAGCGCGCTGCAGTCCCTGACGGACGCCATGCACATCCCTCACCTCTACATCCAGAGGAACAGCGAGGGGTCGCCGCGCACCGCCTGCCATTTCAACCCGAGCCCCGGGGGGCAGCGCTACACCCTGTCCGCCCGGCCGCCCGTCCGCCTCAACGACGTCATGCTGACTCTGGTGGAGGAGCTGCGCTGGCAGAAGTTCATCATCTTCTACGACATCGAGTACGGTAAGTGATCGACGGAGGGGATGGAGGGAGGTGGGTGTCTGGGAAATGAAAAGTTGAGGTCGTTGTGCGTTGTGGAAAAGCTGACAGACATTCAGCTGCTGGCTGTTGAAAGTTGTTTTTTGTTGCAGACAGGGATTTAGTCTTTGGGCATTTTATCAGAATACAGCATAGAAAATCTGCTTAGAAATATAGAGAATATTGGATAGGATACAACAACACAATGCTATTCTACTAAATGAAACGCCAGAGCAGGGGGAATGAGAGGGGGAAACGCCAGAGCAGGGGGAATGAGAGGGGGAAACACCAGAGCAGGGGGAACGAGAGGGGGAAACACCAGAGCAGGGGGGAATGAGAGGGGGGAAACACCAGAGCAGGGGGAATGAGAGGGGGGGGGGAATGAGAGGGGAAACACCAGAGCAGGGGGGAATGAGAGGGGGGAATGAGAGGGAGAATCAGAGCAGGGGGAATGAGACGGGGGAAACACCAGAGCAGGGGGGAATGAGAGGGGGGGGGGAAATGAGAGGGGGAAACACCAGAGCAGGGGGAATGAGAGGGGGAAAACACCAGAGCAGGGGGAATGAGAGGGGGGGAATGAGAGGGGGAAACACCAGAGCAGGGGGAATGAGAGGGGGAAACACCAGAGCAGGGGGGAATGAGAGGGGGAGAGCAGAATGAGAGGGGGAAACACCAGAGCAGGGGGAATGAGAGGGGGGGAATGAGAGGGGGAAACACCAGAGCAGGGGGAATGAGAGGGGGGAACACCAGAGCAGGGGGAATGAGAGGGGGGGGAACACCAGAGCAGGGGGAATGAGAGAGCAGGGGGAATAAGAGAGCAGGGGGAATGAGAGGGGGAAACGTAGCAGAACATATTTGTTTTTGAACCATAGCGTAGCTATGTAAATATGCCAGACATTCACCTGATGTTGGATGCATGTAGAGAAGTAATTGAAAAAGCCTGAAAAAGAATGGATGCAGGTCGCCTAAATTATTTAATAGTTTTCTGGCCTTGAAAAAGGTTTCCATGACCGGATATTGCAGCAAAACTTTAGACATCGACTCCCCTGTCTTCTGTATTTGTTTGCAATAGCTTACTTTGGACTGTATCTTAATGAAATCACATTAGGCTCAATGGATTTTTGAGACTGATCAATACAGGATGGTAGCAATTACAATATAAGGATTTAGACAGATGGAGGCATTTAGCCTCTCTGATACTCTAATCCAAAGTGAGTAAGTGCACCAGTAACTGCGGGCCAGAATCTGAATCCTGTAAGAATGAACTCGGGGCGCAGTTAACATCAAAACCAAAGGACAACAGTGAGGCTGCAGAGAACTTCTTGTTTTCAGCAACCCATCCTCGGACTGTGAAGATGAACATAATTGCTCTGTTGTAAATGCATCATGAAGCCATTACGTTTGGAAGACAATCAGAAAACTGGCTTCACATTAGGGCTGCTTGATTATGGAAAAGAATCATAATAACGATTATTTTGGTCGATATTGAAATCATGATTATTTATGTAGTATGTATAATATATAGTGGCTTCTGAGGGGTTAACACGCGATGCAGAGGACACGAGGTTGGGGTCCGAGCCTTTCTCCACACACCAGCGATGGAACGCGGACATAACACGCTATATAGTGGCTTTTTCATGACATAAACACATAACATAAACAGTTTTGATATGGATCCCTTAGGACTATAGTTCTGAAACTGTATAGATGTCTTGTTGACAAGGTCTAGAAGTTATGTGTTGTGGTCTGCATAGTGTGGCACAAAGTATGTTTTAGTTATTTAAAAAAGATGGGACCAAAATAACTATTTCGAACCATGTTTGAACTGCTGTAGTGTATGTTGTGTTTTAATCACATGCTAATCAAGCACATTTTCAGGAACTAGAAGACTTCAGCTTTCAAATGAAGCCTCATACATGCATTTTGGCCTCACAGTTTTTCTGTTATAAGCTTTTCCCTTTTGGGAAAGGGAAAGACGAAAATCAAGCAAAAACAGGTTAAATCTGATTCTTAAAGAATTGCATGAGCGAGATATTTTTAAAGATTCTCTCTTTTTAAATAATCTCCAACATATCTGTTATTTCCACCACAGTTCCTGGTTTGCTGTCAGCCGACATACAGTATATGCCATATCAGTCCTTGATGAAAACCTCGGTTAGTTGCAGCCATAGTTGTCTTCTATTGTTCCTTTGTAGCAAACATTTGAAGCGTCCTCTCTGCTGGCGGTTACCCTACTTCGGGCCCTCGTCGGATGCAAGCGTCCGACATGTGTCCAGCAAGGGCCCGATGCAAGTGTCATTGCTAGTTTAAGACCAACGCAGTTGTCAATGTCCCGTCCAGCGCCAGTGTCGTTTAAATAGCAAATGCACCTGTGCCCATGGGCGTGCTGGTCTTACAGGGAGGTGTGTTCAGGTGCATTCTGGGCGTGCTGGTCTTACAGGGAGGTGTGTTCAGGTGCATTCTGGGCGTGCTGGTCTTACAGGGAGGTGTGTTCAGGTGCATTCTGGGCCTGCTGGTCTTACAGGGAGGTTTAACAGAGCATTAGTAAAATGCTCCTAGGCTCGTGCACAGCACGTGCACACTATGCTTGTTACACACACAGGGACGCACAGCAGCACACACACATGCAGAAGATTACAAATACAAATATAATGTTGCAAATCCTCCATCATAACAGCAATGCTCCAAGATCCAAACGCGCCTGGCTTTTAAAGGGAATGGGAGATGATCTCTGATTGGTTGATTGCATGTTACGCCCAAAACACACCTCTGATTAATGAAGACACTAAGGTCAACCCTTTTGAACCATGCGCCCGGCACACAGAGCCTTTTTTCTGCCGTCAAACTAGCAAGAGTGGATTTATACACGCCCTAAACACACCTGCACCAGGCGCTTCACGCCGTGCGCATGGATCGTTAAAATAGGGCCCTACATGTCTATGAGTTGCAATAAAACAAATGACATACCACACATGTTACATACGTTGCAATGTGCAGTAAGATTGCCGGGCTAAACACAACTGCCTTCACCTTCCGTGTGATGAGCATAGGCTGAACAGCTATTAGTGTGTGAGCTGCCTCCTCATTTTTTATAGCTTCCATATCACAGCAACGCTCTGCCCTGTTAACCAAACACACACAATGCTTCAGCCTCTGTGTTAGGATGTTGTACGCTTTCCATTATTGGGCGCTGTGTGCAGCGGGTTATTTTTTTGCTTTCTTCATAATGTTGCTGTTTCCAGGCGGGTTATTGCTGCAGTTGACTGATTGTTGCAGACACAGAATGAATTTCAATAAGGAGAATAACGGACATTTTCTTTCATCAGACTCCATTGTTGATGTCTAAGGGCATTATTTCGACTTTAATGCATCTTCTTAAGTTCACCTTTTAAAGTGTATTTGCCTATAACCTGATACCCATGTGTTTCGTATCACAATGTTCAGAACAAACTCAGCTTTCTGGCCACAACAAAGAAACTGAGAGGACGTTGCACAATACATACACCGTACGTATGCATAATGAAATGCACACACAGTCTTCATAAGAACTCTTTTGAAATCAAACGGAAAAGCATCTGAGATGTAACACGAAAACTACGAAAGCTCCTCTTCTTATTAACTGTGACCATCAACATATTGAAGAACACCAAACACGAGATTAAGGGAAAGTACATCCCCCCCCCCCCCTCCCTCCTACCTAACAGTGAAGCTTAAAGCTACATTGTGTAAGAATTTCTCCCCAACAGGTTCTCACACTCATCTCGTAAAATATGGACACTTGGTCAGGTGCCTTTGTCGTTCTTATTGACGCTAAAAGTCTCCTTTAGCGCTATAAGTAAACGCGCTTGGTCGGGACTATTGTTGTCCCTTTTGACGCAGTTATGTTAAGGAAAAGGTTGTGGGTGGGCTTACGGTTCCGTGACACGCGGGAACTACGGGACGGTTGGGTTTAGGAAAGGGTCGTGGTTGGGCGTACGTTTCTGTGACACACAGGAAAGAAAAAAAGCGACTATAGCAAGCGTGACAAGCGGGACATGAACCCCGCTCTCCTGGGTGAAAGTCCTGTGTTTGACCCATCCACCCCCCAACCAACTGCCTTTTGTTGAAATTGGCCCTTACATACTACTCTCTAAATCCTCTCTAACTGCTGCTCTCCCCGGTGCGTTACACAAACACGCTGAAAGACGCCTTTTTACGAGTTATTTTAATGAGAATGGGTTGTTCTCCCCTCCCATTACGAGCTCGTTTTGACTCCTACGGTGGTCCAAGAAGAACAACTTTGTCCGTGAGTGTTCCTTCCAGTGTAATAATAGTTTTACGTTAGAGGCAGATAAGGACAGTCCTTGTGAATAAACCCAGCAGTCTTGGGACAGATTTAATGGACGCTGTGCTCTGATATCGGCTGCCCTCCAGCTCTGATATGAACAAGTGTCAGGCGGACTGATGAGACCTGAGATTAAACCTCTGATCCGCCTCGGACCAGCAGGGGACTCCCTCAGAAAAACACCGCCTTGTGGAGCCGACAGTTTGTCTGTGACTGCAGGAGGTGAACAAATGGACCGGACCCTCGAGGACCATGACTTCATATCTGATAAAATGTAATAACACGGCCTGGCCTCGTTTTGACTCCTACGGTGGTCCAAGAAGAACAACTTTGTCCGTGAGTGTTCCTTCCAGTGTAATAATAGTTTTACGTTTTCATTATTTTGGTACCATTTCATTGCTAACATCAGCTATCAGGTTCCCAAACGAACCTGAACAAAGTATCAGTATGATCCTTCATCTTCAACAGGCTTTCTAATCTCCCCCTGGCATTCGTCACGGTGCCACTGAGTGTAAAAGCGCGAAAGGCGGAGGTATGTCCCTCTTTGGCTAATGTATTTTAAAGATGGAGGCGCTACATGGCAGAATACATAGAAGCGACTCGCTCGTATGTATTCTGAATGATTCTGAATGGCAGATTCTACGCCCACGAGAATACTTTGATTAGTTGGTGGAAGTAATTACACATGAATATGCACAAATTCGTGAAAGAACAAAGGGGTTTTTGCTAAGAATCAACTCAAAAAATTATACAACGGAGCTTTAAATTTGTCCCAGAGCAATGTGTAAAGAGATAATTTGGCCCCAAAAGCTGAAATTTAGGGTTCCCTTTTTGACATTCTGAAAATAAACCTTCACCCATGTGGATGATACCACCATTTTAGGCAATATCGCAGGCTTTTACGATCTGAACATCGTTTTTATCGACACACAAAGTATAGTTTCACATTGCCAGAGCTTCCTTCACAGCGCTGTAGAGGAAGGTCTGGCGAGCCCACACAGCATTCTGGGATGGGAGAAAAACATGCTCTGGTTTATTGGCATTTCTTTAAACCAATCACAATCGTCGTGGGCGGGGCTAAGCTCCGGACGGAGCCACGGTGCCTCTGCTAAATAGCCTCTGGAAGGAACTTGTTTTGGTGGAACATGTGGACGTTCAGAAGTTGTTTTAGTCGTGCAACAGAAAACTCAGATTGGACAGATAGTCTAGCTAGCTGTCTGGATTTACCCTGCAGAGATCTGAGGAGCAGTTAACCATAGTCCTCACAAATCCACCAGAGGTTAGAACGCCAACACAGAGAAAGAGGAAGGGGACGGACATCTGGCCGAAAATGAGGGACATCCAGCGGAAAGCAATCCCGGAAATGAAATGTCGCGGATATAAACGACACAAAGAATAAATAAGTAAATGGAGACACAAATACAAAGCGGAACACCAACAGCTGCTTCTTTGCATTGGTGTGTTTTAGGGATTTCTTTTTCCTTTTTTAAAAAGAGTGCAGAGGCAGATAAGGACAGTCCTTGTGAATAAACCCAGCAGTCTTGGGACAGCTTTAATGGACACTGTGCTCTGATATCGGCTGCCCTCCAGCTCTGATATGAACAAGTGTCAGGCGGACTGATGAGACCTGAGATTAAACCTCTGATCCGCCTCGGACCAGCAGGGGACTCCCTCAGAAAAACACCGCCTTGTGGAGCCGACAGTTTGTCTGTGACTGCAGGAGGTGAACAAATGGACCGGACCCTCGAGGACCATGACTTCATATCTGATAAAATGTAATAACACGGCCTGGGAAGGGAATAGAAGAGCACTGGGTTTGGAGGATCTAAGACAAGTCATCGGCTAAGGGGAGAAAAAGTAATATGAAATGAGTGATTCTGGAAGAGTATTAGCTGTGTGGATTTTTATCAAATTTGGAGCTTGGATAAGTCACAAGGACAAACTATAGCTGTGAAAACTCCCTAAAATATGAGCTTTTCCAACAGTCAAAACACTTAAAGTGCTCATATTACGCTCATTTGCAGGTTCATAATTGTATTTAGAGGTTGTTAGGTTACGTTTACATGGTTTAATTTTCAAAAAACACCATATTTTTGTTGTACTGCACATTGCTGCAGCTCCTCTTTTCACCCTGTGTTCAGGTCTCTGTTTTAGCTACAGAGTGAGACCTCTCACTGCTGGAACATCTTTGGTGGGAGTCACACATGCTCAGTAGCTAGGTAAGGACTACATGCTCAGTAGCTAGGTAAGGACTACATGCTCAGTAGCTAGGTAAGGACTACATGCTCAGTAGCTAGGTAAGGACTACACGCTCAGTAGCTAGGTAAGGACTACATGCTCAGTAGCTAGGTAAGGACTACACGCTCAGTAGCTAGGTAAGGACTACACGCTCAGTAGCTAGGTAAGGACTACATGCTCAGTAGCTAGGTAAGACTACATGCTCAGTAGCTAGGTAAGGACTACACGCTCAGTAGCTAGGTAAGGACTACGTGCTCAGTAGCTAGGTAAGGACTACGTGCTCAGTAGCTAGGTAAGGACTACGTGCTCAGTAGCTAGGTAAGGACTACGTGCTCAGTAGCTAGGTAAGGACCACGTGCTCAGTAGCTAGGTAAGGACCACGTGCTCAGTAGCTAGGTAAGGACTACATGCTCAGTAGCTAGGTAAGACTACGTGCTCAGTAGCTAGGTAAGGACTACATGCTCAGTAGCTAGGTAAGGACTACACGCTCAGTAGCTAGGTAAGGACTACACGCTCAGTAGCTAGGTAAGGACTACATGCTCAGTAGCTAGGTAAGGACTACATGCTCAGTAGCTAGGTAAGGACTACATGCTCAGTAGCTAGGTAAGGACTACTAGCATGAAGCTAGCGCTGCTAGCGGTTAACGGTTAGCCACCTCATTCTCAATGGCAAAGCACTGCTACAACACACACTAGTTCACCCTAATCTCCAAAAGAACTACTTCCATGTCCCTGTTCTGCAGGTATTCCACACAAAGTTGGAAGTGTTCCCTCGTTTAGAAGAAGTCTCCCAGCTAATCCTGCCTTGTACTGACCGAAGTTGGAGAAACAGCCAGCTGATGTGGTATTAGCTTAAGTGGGTAGCATACACCAAGTATTTCGGCCAATGACGTAGAAAGCCGTGCAGATGTTGACCAGCTGACCCGGAGACTGAAGGCAGGACACATTCAGAAACCGTATCTCACTCAGAACAGCATGGGTGGTTTTTTCTCCAAGTGTGTATGCGTGTGGAAGCACCAGAGACACAAAATAACTCCCCAAATCCAGGAAAAAGTGATTTTTTTCATAATATGGGCACTTTAACTGTCAGTGGTGGCCTCTACAGATACATGTTTAATTGTGTCCATAATATTACAGTTAAAACAGCAGATTGTATCTTTTTGAATGGGCCTTTTATTGTTTTTATTTAATTGTTTAATGCAACTGAAGTGCTCACTTCAAAGGGAATTGGGATTAGTCTGTAGATGATTGGGTTTTTAAGTGGGAAAAAATGAACGTTTTCTCTCCTCTGCTGTGGCAAAGTCACACTGAGCTGTGTGATTCCACCGCACCACGCACCAATTAGTGGAAGCCGCGCCGGGGTCTGTGTGAAGACGAGCTGAATGCATTTACACTCAGCGTGTTCTTCTATCATTCGCTCTGGCCACGGGAGTTGTCTCTACAGCAAGACAGTCTTCTACAGTCTTGTTTCTCTGTTTGGAAGTATCTGTGCAGGCGTGTCTGTGCTCGGTTAGTAGAGTGGTGCATGACTTTTGGTTTGACTTGTGATTATTATTATTATTATGGTTATATACCGTCTCCGCTGACACTGTTTTGATTTGAATTTGGGACATTGGTTTCGTTTTCAGACCTCAGATTTAGATTAGTTTATTTTTGATGACCAGGGGTCTATTTCACAAACTGAAAAGCACCAAAGACTTTGAAAAAAACCTTTTAAAAAGGCGTCAAAAACTTTGAAGAAATAGTCCCAAAAAACGTGGAAAAAGGCGACAAAAATGTTGAAAAAAATGCCTAAAAAATACTTTAAAAAGCTGAGAAAAAAGGTGAAACAAATAACTCTGTAAGGCGCCAAAATATCCTCTAAAAAAATTTGTAAAAAAATACTTGAAAAAGGCCACAAAATCTCAGAAAAAAATGCAAGAACAATGTTGAAAAAAGCTACAAAAACAATAAAAAGATACAAAAACCAGTTTTGATTATAGGAAAAGATGCAATCCCCCCATCCCCGTAAATGTCTCCTATGAATTTATATGAAAATGTTCTCTGTTAGTCACCTGGAAGTAACATGAAATATAAACTATACTCATGTTGTCAGCTGTGAACAGTCAGTGGCTACCAACACCGCTCCGACTTTGTAATTCAAGCCAGCAGCTTGAAGCCAAACAAATCAGTGAACTGTGGGGGATTTTTTGTTTTCATTGATGTGATTCAGCACCTTTCAAAACTCCTGAAACCTCTGAACAACTATTTTCACAAAGAGATGTAATGGTTCTCCATGTGTATTCCTTCAAAAATGGATTTTGGCCCATAATTTAGGAGAAAATTGATGTTTTCGCTGCAGTCGCCGTGTTTTATTTGAGGCTAAAAGTTACTTGAAGTGGCACCTGACATTTGTTCAAAGCAAATGCATGTTGAGTCTTGCCAGACTGCAATGGTTTTTCTCAGCTTTCTATTGTGTAGTGAAGTCGTGACGGTACAGAAGTCTCAACGCCTTCTGGCTTCTCTCGGTTTTCCATTCAAAACTTAATTGTCCCAGACTTGGTTTGTTGAACTGCACACAAGAAAAAACCTCTTCTCTGGACTTAATCACACAACATTATCAATCCTGTACCTCTTGTTTTTCTGTGGATACTAATCCTCTCTAGTTCCTTTCATTCCATATTCCTTGATCCGTTTAGTCCATCTACAACGTTTCTCATCATGGACGTAAAACCCATTTAGCCCTTCTAAATATATACACTGAACACAATTATAAACTTTTGTTTTTGCCCCCATTTTTCATGAGCTGAACTCAAAGATCTAAGACTTTTTATATGTAAACAAAAGGCCTATTTCTCTCAAATATTGTTCACAAATCTGTCTAAATCTGGAATAGTGAACACTTCTCCTTTGCCGAGATAATCCATCCACGTCAGAGGTGTGGCATATCAAGATGCTGATTAGACAGCATGGTGGTCACACCAGATACTGACTGCTTTTAGGACCCCCCCGGACCCTCCCAATACTGTAAAACTTTTTGTTGTTATTGTGGCTAGCCTAAGGCACACCTGTGCAATAATCCTGGTCAATGGCGCGATCACTTCCCGCTGCCTAAAGATAGCAATACGCCCAGAATGACAGGAAAGATGTTAATAAGTTTCTGTCATTGAAAGTCAACTAAAACAAAGCACAAACACGCATGGGCGCTCACTAAATCTTCTTCGAAAACCCTTATCGTCCGCGTTTCTCCCTCTTCATCTTCATCCCTCCCGCCGCGCTCCGTGTGATGAGTGAAGCCATTATAGGCGTAGAGCCGAGTACGAGGCCCATTTATTCAGATTACAGCTCATTGTTGAGGGATACGAGGAACAGATGGGCTTTTTGGTTTGGCTGTCTGGCCGGGACTGTCAGTCGCCCGTGATGATGATTAAAGAAGCTCCGTGGATTGCCATTCCTTCCTCCCCTCATCCTCACAAAAACCTCCCTACTCGCTGCCTTCCCTGCTCCTTTTTTTAAAGGGCAATAAGTAAGATGGTTGCTTCTGTGGTAGCACACAATGACTGTAATACTGTATATCAGTGGGAGGATTTGCTTTAACAAGAATGTACATGATTCCTAAAAACAACATCCCGAAACACGTGTACTGAGTGTACTTTTTAAACCCTCCAGGCACACAGAGCCTTAGTCACAGACATATCCCAGTTAATAACTTTGATTATTACAGGCTCAATTACTCATTACACCCTGCAATACAAAACTATTGGCAGAAATAATCATAATAAACATGATCAATGTTTTATCTTAGTTAGTGCCTCACCAGTTGTGTACAAGAGGGAACGCCATGGGGTCGTTGAAGCTAAAGGCTTCATGCCCTATGGACAATCAATATACTCAATCTGCCCTTTACATTCTGTGTTTTGTGTGCAACATTGATTTGCTATGCCTGAGGAAAAGGTCAGAGGTCCTCAGAATCATCAATTAAAATGATTTCCATAACTGTGGAGAGAGAGAAGGGGAAGTGAGGAGGCGGAGACCCGTTCATTCCTACGAGAGTTGCTCAGTGGCGCATGACGCTAAAAAAAAATGTCTCCACTGATTTACAACCGTCTGTTTTCGCCATGTAAGTCTGTGGGGAAAAGTCTTTTTGGGCCAGCGGGCATCACGTGACGGACACAGAAGTTGTAAAGCCACTGTTTGGCTGCTATGTTCAATTGGCTTCAAAGCCCGGCGCACTTCCAGGGGGCCTGCTATAACTAAACATAACAAGTATTGTTATGTTGAATAAGTTATATAAGTGAGAACAATGTGTTAGTCGGTTAGGGCTCCTGCACACTGGCTGCGTGGCGTTTTCTATGTCTTTGCACACCAGAAACGTGTCTGACGCGGCGCTGCTGCTAGCCTTGTCTGTACACATGTATGTTTCCCATTGATTACTGCACTGAAGCAGTAGTATACTTCATGTTATACATAAATATATACTGATTTGATTACAGCAAAGACAGCGTTGGCAGTATTGACGGCAAAATATGTCGTTCTGTATTGACAGGTGCAATATTTGAAAATCGACTTTCAAACATCAAAATGTCATTTATTAAATGTATTTGTGTCAAAATGACATATAAACATCTTTTCGTGTTCTATGGTGCCTGGAAATGCTTCCAACACGCTTGCATGTCGCGTGAAAAATAGGCGTCGGTTCTATTTCTAGCATGCATGCGTTTTCGCCGCGGCTCGAGCCGCTCCTGAATCGTGCGTGTCACGCAGGCAGTGTGCACGCTCTAACATGTTACCATGGGAGCCGAAATAAAAATGGACACAACATGCAGCTGACACGCTCAAGCCACGCAGGCATGTGTGTGTGCAGGAGGCCTTACACTGACCCTTTATTGGGACTCGCCAAAGCAGTTGGCAGACGGACTGAATAACTGACCAACATCCCTTTTCTTAACCATCGCCACTGGCAGGGGAAAGAAAAGAAGAAGTGAGGAGGAAAAATGATCACCAGCTCACACTTACACACACGCACAAACAAACACACACACACACACACACACACACACACACACACACACACACACACACACACACACACACTGGGAGCTGGATTGATTTCTGCTCCTCTGCGAGGGTATCAATATGGCCGCCTTGCTGCATGGCTCCAGTGAGCATGACACAGCAACTCAGCCACATCAAAGCTGCAGACTTCAAATCTCACGCTGGCCGCACACTGGCCGACTGGCCGACCGCATGGGTGGGCAGCGGGCTGCAGTGCACTCTGGGAAAACGGTGTTGTTCGTCAACACCCAATCAGAGGCAGCTGTCAGGCGTAACAGAAGGCCGTCCTGTGGGGAAACTCTGATAAAGACATCGACACGGGGTGTCGTGGGTAAACAAACACACACTCACTTCTTTCTCCTTGATTTCGCTGCCAATCTATCTGTAACACACCCCAACTCTTGAGGCCTATAAAGACACACACACACACACACACACACACACACACACACACACATTGAGTTGTCCGAACCTAAACCTAAAGAACATGATCAGATGCAGATGCAAAATAGAACATGAAAAGATGTTTATATGTCATTTTCACACTAATACATTTAATAAATGACATTTTGATATCGTCTCTAGGTTTTGGTCACTTTTTTCAATGTTCTTTTGTCATAGTTCTTATATAGACTGTGTTTGTAAACGGGTCAAATGTGACCCTAGGACAACAGGAGGATTAATAAACTGCTTTTGTTTGTGGCTTCCCTTCTTGTTGCCTATAGTGGTAACAAATGGGGGCTCGTCCGGGATAGACAAGTTATCCTTTAAAGTGTCATTTTTGACACTCTTTCCCTATTGTGATATTGAATTAAATACACTTAGTGACTAACTGGCTGCACAGACAAACATCATACAGTATGTTTTGATAAGAAACTCATTATTGCTTTTAGTCTCTTTGGTTGTTGTTAAGAATATAAAAGAGATATAATGATACCAGCTTTATTTTTGAATGAAGTAAATGATATTTAGTGTCTCTGCTGCTCCGCCAATTAGAAACAGAGCAGAAAAGTGAACTTGAAGAGTCAATGTTTTCCCTTTTAGTCAGGGGTGTCGGACTGGGGGGAAAAAGGGGACTGAGTACCCAGGGCCCTCATGTGAGGAGGGCCCAAAAAGATGCTAGAATGAATAGCTGTGGACGCGGGGAGGGGCCCATAGAAAATGCCTTTCTACAGGGCCCAGAATGTTGTGCTACGGCCCTTGCTTTCAGTGACTTCAGCACAACAATATGTTTCCATTCTGAGACTGAAACAAGCTGTACACTCCTGTTGACATCTTATACATGTTTCATCTCGATGAGACTGAACCAGAGCTCTCCAGAGTCCTAAGATCTCTATCGGAGGTAGACCGCCGGAAAACACGAGATTATAATTTAAGTGATTCAAATATAAAAGATTAAAATGTGAAGCTACCAAGAGAAAAGCAGAGAGCAGAGGGATTTAGAGAGAGGTGAAAAGGGCAGAGGAGGAGAAGTGGGTAATCTGCAGACAGCGTGAAGCCAAGCTTTGCGTGAGGCCGTCGCTTTACGGCTGCATTTATGTTTCTCTGCCTCCTGAATGTGTAAATCTCTGTGTTGTTGTTATGAACCACAGTTGTATCGTAATGCTGATGAATATTGAAGGGCTGACTAGTTCCGGCCCTTACATCATAACTTCAGCCACTAGCGGGCTTTGTTACATTAATTATTACATCATTACATTAATACATCTGGCTGAAATGACTGATGCCGTCGTTTCTCTTGGGAAAATGCAAAAGTGTTTATACCTGCCATCACAGAGGCGGGGAAAGATGAGATAAATCTAGGGCTGTCCTCAACTAATGGCGACCTTACACCAAACTACTTTTCAAGCGATTCCACTGTCTATACTATAAAGGGGAACATAGGCGCTGATACCGTGGGTGCTCCGGACCCATGGAAAATACTGAGCACCCACGTGTGCCAGACTGCCAGTAGGCTACATTCATTTAAAATGAAACATTGCAGCTGGTGCTAAGTGGAGCGTCTGTCATAGTGGGATTGGTTATGTCGTTGTCAGTCCACGAAGCCGATCGCGGTTACGTGTCAGTTAAACTTTTCATCTCCAATCCTATCTGTATCTGTGAGAAATGGCGCTCTCCTGAGTTGAAAGATAGCCTACTTTACGACTTTATTATCGAGTAAATAGGCGTGTGTTCGTGTCGGCCGCTGTCCATCTCCTAAGGTTCTGAAATGCAAACATTTTTTGACTATTTTTTTTTTTAAGGGGTGCCCATGAGCACCCACGGAGGAAAACATAAATCGGCGCCTATGCATGGGAATGAAACCCTGAGAGTCTTGCTGAGAGTCGGGGGGTCTCCCATCGTCTCCATCGTTTTGGTGTAAGGTCATAAAACTCAGTCCGAGTTGGTCTTTCTCCCATCTGGACGTTCAAACAAAATCAAACCTGTTTGCTATTACAGCCCAGTCTCATGGCAGTTCATTAAATGGTCATGTTATTGAATCTATTGATTGGTGAACAGGACACGATTATGTTGTTTTTTTTCGTGTGGTGATCACAAATTTTAAATATGGGAAGCTTATTTCGTGATCACATCACGACTACGGTAGGGAGTAGTATGAAAAGCTTAAAATCTGCGCAGGGAGGTTGGTCGGGGGGGTGGATGGGTCAAACAACACGGGACTTTCATCGCGTCCCGCGTGTTGCAGTTCCTTTCCCCGTTCTTCTTTTCCTAACAACAACCGTCCCGTTGTTGTGGCCGGCGTGTGGCGTTTCATGTCCCCGTTATTGCGTGCCACAGAGACCGCAAATTGTGTCCCTGTGCCCACGGATCGCGTCCCGCGTGTGGCGGTCCGTCCCGTTGTCGCCGGCTTGTGGTGTTTAATTTCCCCGTCATGGCGTTTCATAGAGCAGCCCAGTGTCATGGCAGTTCATGAAATGGTAACGTTTGAAAATCATGACCTGTTCACGAAATAAACAAGAAAATCGTGACCTGTACACGAATCAATAAATCAAAAATAATGTGACCATTTCACAAACTGGTGTGAGACCGGGTTGGATATTAACCCAAGTTTGAAGTCTTGGCAGTGAAGTTAAAACCATCTTTAGTGCACCCATTGTCAACAAACAATGGGTGCACTAAAGATGGAGAGTTCCAAGATGATTTTCCTGCTATTACCAGATTACCAGATTATTGTCCTGCTATTACCAGATTACCAGATTATTTCCCTGCTATTACCAGACTACAGTGTTCCCATTTAAGTGTTGTAGGAGCCACGTATTGTGTGTTGTTTATGGTCTCATTTATGTTATTTGTTGATTATTATATTGTGCACTTATATTGTAGGTTGGTGGGCGTTTTCATCGCGGTTTGCTTCACCTGTTCACCTGTTGGTTTTTTGGGCTTTGACAGAGAGGGGGTGAGCCTGGGAGTGAACACTTTCTGTTGACCGCCGCACTAACACACTTATTTCGACTCACAAAGTAACTTTACATTTGGTAACTGCAGTACTAGATGTATTTTACGTGTGGAGGAATAAATCATTGCAATACAATCTTGAGCACGTCACAGTGTGGTTATGCATCTCTCAGTGTTTAGTCCCACGCGGCAGCATTTTGTTGGACTGTTTACAGCCGCAACAAGTGTTAAGTGTTAGCCATTTAATTCCTAACTTGAAGGTCTAAATTCAGATTTGAACAGCTCTCCGCACTGCCAGCAATCAAACCCTCAGGGGCAGCTATACCTCTGTCAGTTGATCACCTTGTCTAATATTTAATGAATACATTGGCTCCAAAGTTCTCTCTCTTGTAGATCTCAGAGGTTTAGTACCTTTTTTATTCTCTTAATATTCCACTCCCTGCTCTTCGACCCTCTTCTGCACCTTTTTTTATAGTGGCCCATGTAAGGAGCAGCATGTCAACTATCTCCCGCTAATTCCCTGAGCTGCAAAACGGTTTACACGATAGGCTTTGCCCATTTCCTGAGGAATGAATTCATCCTTTTTTGAGATTAGTAAATTCTGAGCTGCTTCTCCTAAACCGCCCTCTGAGGGTTAGCGTTCCAAAAGTAAAGATCAATCAGACGGCAGCGATTCAGGGGCAAAGAGGTAAAGACGAGAGATGGAAAAGACCAAAAAAAAGAACAAAGTGTAGGGGAGGAAGGGGAATTAAGCTGCTGAATATATGTGCAAACATAAAAGAGATCAGTCAGGAATCAGGAGTCACGAAAAATCCTGTAAGTATACCCTCTGCACCTTTCCACCCTCTGAGGTGTAAGGGCATCTTCTCAAATTCCCCTTTTTAGGGTATTTGCATATGACTGATCCCTGTGTGTTTCACATCAAAGTGTTCAGAATAAACTCAGCTTTCTGTGTGGTGACACCCACATTTCTTGTAGAGCAACGTGTAAAGAGATAATTTGGTGCTGAAGCTGAAACGTTGATAATCCCTTTTCTGAAATTCCTCAAATCTCTTTTTGAAAACAAACCTTAACTTATGATGTGTTGTAGGCCTGGCAAACCTGATTCCTTTTAAGGATTTGGGTTATTCTGATTCATTCACTAAACTGATCTGGGTTGTGCAAGTCACTTGACTCATTACATTACATTACATTACATGTAATTTATGGACATTCCTGTTAATCCAAAAAATGTAAGTTCTGTAGACTTACAGTATACTGTGTGTACCTTTCATGGACATTTCTGTTAAAAAACACCTCTGAAAAAGTCATTACAGAAGAGTCCTTCATATTAACACAGTATATTAGCCCATATTCCTACAGATTTAACTTTTTGCTTAATTGCCGCTTAATATTCACGTTCTGTGTGAAAGTACTCATGACAAAAACAACAGTTCGGAAAACATGTATTGTCGTGCGAATGAATTAATTGTTGCTCAAAAAGGTTGAGATTAGAATGTGTTTTGAAGAATGAAAACTTTACCAAAATCTTGTTTTTTTCATTGACAAAAGAGGGGAGACTATTACAGACTTATATATTCTTTTTTCAATGGCGCAGGTTTTATATCAGGACTACACGGGCAGCACACAATGAGCACAGTCACAAGAACTCAAAGACTAACTTCAGTTAAAATGAACAATGACAACAACAGAGCCTGGGTGAAAGAAACAAGGTGATATTTGGGCCCATTTTCGTTTCAATGAGGCTGAGAACAAACACCTGAATGCATCGCTTTATCAGAAGAGAAATATGGCCATAAAACACGCATTAAGGCTCACCACAAACAATTCTCAGTGTTTTATAATAGTTTTAATAAGAGTATTGGGCCCCAGGCCAGTTGTTGAACCGTGTCGGTTCAAAATAAATATGCAAATACCATGTTCCATGTCTGGATGTGTTCCTAAAATGGGACCACTAGACGTGACATTATCTGCAAAGATCCACCCTGTTTTTTTCATCCGATAACAACAAGATGAAACCATTTGTGAAAAAAAGATGACCATTATTGGTTTCAGCTTGACTAGATGGACTGAAATGTTCAATTTAATCTGATGACTAAAAAAGACTAAAATGTTTTCATTGACTAACATAGTTTCATTTTACTTTGACTAAGATGAGACTAAAATGCCAAGACTCTAAACAACTAGAACATGTGTCTGGCGATCTTAACGTCAACCTGCTACTAGTCTTGCATTGCCAGACCCTCCTCCACGACCCTGCGGAGGAGGGTCTGGCTATACAGCATTCCTGGATAGGAGAAAAACGTGCTCTGGTTTATTGGCATTTCTTTGAAGTGCTCATATTATGGTCATTTTCAGGTTTATAATTGTATTTAAAGGTTATATCAGAATAGGTTTACATGGTTTAATTGTCAAAAAATACCATATTTTTTGGCATACTGCACATTGCTGCAGCTCCTCATTTCACCCTGTGTGTTGAGCTCTCTGTTTTAGCTACAGAGTGAGACATCTCACTGCTGTTACATCTTTGTTGGGAGTCGCACATGTGCAGTAGCTAGGTAAGGACTACTAGCCAGTCAGAAGCAGAGTATGAGGGCGTGCCCTGACAGTACCTAGGTAAGGACTACTAGCCAGTCAGAAGCAGAGTATGAGGGCGTGCCCTGACAGTACCTAGGTAAGGACTACTAGCCAGTCAGAAGCAGAGTATGAGGGCGTGCCCTGACAGTACCTAGGTAAGGACTACTAGCCAGTCAGAAGCAGAGTATGAGGGCATGCCCTGACAGTAGCTAGGTAAGGACTACTAGCCAGTCAGAAGCAGAGTATGAGGGCGTGCCCTGACAGTAGCTAGGTAAGGACTACTAGCCAGTCAGAAGCAGAGTATGAGGGCGTGCCATGCTAGCAGCTAGGCGAGCATTATAACGTGTGTTCCAAAGTGACCACGTTTGTCTCTGAAGTAAAGGCTGGACTACAGTAGAGCTGTTTGGAGCAGTTTGTGAACAGTGTTTTCTGTTGGAGATGGTAAGTCCCTTTGGGGGGGGGGGACTTTGGACTTTTTCACTTTATAAACCTATAACATGCACAAAAAGATATATAACACAATAAAGGAAAGGGGAAAAGCCAAAAAGCATATTATGAACACTTTCAACCAATCACAATCGTCTTGGGCGGTGCTAAGCTCCGGACGGAGCCACGGTGCCTCTGCTAAATAGTCTCAGGAAGGAACTTGTTTTGGTGGAACATGTGTACGTTCAAAAGTAGTTTTAGTCGTGCAACAGAAAACTCAGATTGGACAGATAGTCTAGCTAGCTGTCTGGATTTAACCTGCAGAGATCTGAGGAGCAGTTAACCATAGTCCTCACAAATCCACCGGAGGTTAGAATGCCAACACAAAGAAAGAGGAAGGGGACGGACATCTGGCCGAAAATGAGGGACATCCGGTGGAATTTCTGGTGGCACCTTAAAAACGATGTCGATATAGTGTAACCTGCAGAGTGCTCGATTCCTCATATGTCTTTAAACAACGTTATACAAATTTAAATAATTGATCCAGGGATTTACATATGACTGCTGTGAGCCCATCTATTCTGCATGGCACGCCTCCTCCTGGTCTCCGTAATTTGCTTTTAATTAGCAAAAAGGAAACGAATGGATGCTTTCTCGTCAATTGAACTCAGGGGCTCAAACGGCCCCTGTTCACCCCTCATTGGGCTAAACCCTCCAACAGCATTAAACCGGTCTGAAAGCCACTTAGTAAACCCTCATGTTGCTTTATACTTATTTAAGGCTGCACAGGGCAAGACAAATTGTTGTTAGACAATGGCTCATTGGCTCTCCGTTGAAAGCAATGAAAAGAAAAGGTTCCTCAGAGCCTTTTGCAGGCACTTTAGTTGGAACTTAACTCAGGAGTTTAAACAAAATGGCCATTTTAAAATAAAACCCAGTGTTATGAACATATGCATCTTGCTTCTGTCTCTGTTTTGTCTTTACTGACCTCCATGTTTATTAAGACATGCTGGCTATATTGTAGCCGTTAATTAATAAGGCGTGCAGCAGGCCTGTGTGTTTTGGAGTCATATTGTGTGGACACCTGCTGCCTCCATATGTAGTCCGCTGATGTCCTCTCTCTCGCTCTCATTCTGATGTCTCTGTTAAGTTGTTTTCCACTTGGCTGCTGATGGCAGCAACGCAGGAAGGGAGGCGAGGTCACAGGGTTTGTTCCTCCATGGTAACACAAAGCTCTCTGATACCAACTGCTGCCAAAAATCTCCAGCCATTTATCCATCCATCCACCCACCCATCCACCCATCCATCCATCCATCCATCCATCCATCCACCCATCCATTTATCCATCCATCCACAAATCCATTTAGCCATCCATCCACCTATCCATCCATTTATCCATCCATCCACCCATCCATCCACCAATCCATTTATCCATCCTTCCATCCACCATCCATCCACCCATCCATTTATCCATCCATGCATTTATCCATCTTTCCATCCACCCATCCATCCATTTATCCATCCTTCCTTCCATACACCCACCCATCCATTTATCCATCCTTCCACCCATCCATTTATCCATCCTTCTATTCATCCACCCATCCATTTATCCATTTATATATTTACGCCTTTTTGTACTGCCGTTCTAACTTCAAGGCTTTTTTGTAGCTAAATATGTAATTTGTTGCGTCTAAATAAGAATGTGGATAGTGCTTAATACACTTGCATTTCTAGTGATCTCTGCATAGTTTTAATGCCACTCCCTCTCTTCAGTCACTCTCTAGCTCACTCCACCCCATACCGTGCTCGCCGGCGCTGGTTGAGCCTCCATCTAAAACTCTGCCATATCCACCAGCTGACAGTTTGTTACATAGAAATACAATTTACTATGGATCATTGTATTTCTATAGCTTGTAGCTGACTCGACCAGCTGACTTCTCTATTGGCTGTTGAAACAGGAGACGTCTCTTACGTTCTATAACCAGCCTCTGGAGACTCCACCAGCTGTCTTCTCTATTGGCTGTTGAAACAGGAGACGTCTCTTACGTTCTAAAACCAGCCTCTGGAGACTCCACCAGCTGACTTCTCTATTGGCTGTTGAAACAGGAGACGTCTCTTCCGTTCTAAAACCAGCCTCTGGAGACTCCACCAGCTGACTTCTCTATTGGCTGTTGAAACAGGAGACGTCTCTTACGTTCTAAAACCAGCCTCTGGAGACTCCACCAGCTGACTTCTCTATTGGCTGTTGAAACAGGAGACGTCTCTTACGTTCTAAAACCAGCCTCTGGAGACTCCACCAGCTGACTTCTCTATTGGCTGTTGAAACAGGAGACGTCTCTTACGTTGTAAAACCAGCCTCTGGAGACTCCACCAGCTGACTTCTCTATTGGCTGTTGAAACAGGAGACGTCTGTTACGTTCTAAAACCAGCCTCTGGAGACTCCACCAGCTGAGTCCCAGCGACACCATCAGCCGGTTTGAGTCAAGCTGAGACAGGCTGTTTCAGACTTCTGAAACTTTTCCTGCACAATCTTTGGTCTGAACTGGACTTTAGAGTTATTCTGCTGGCCCTTGTTTTCAAAGGAATGGCAGCTAAATGTCAATGTAAATAGATTGCATTCCCTCTGTTCTTCTCTGTAACAAGATATGAAGTCTTGCTGGGATCAGAAGTTGAACAGCGGCAGTGAAATGCCAACGTTTTTCTTTCAGAGAGCCGGAGAATCCGAGAGTTTGAGGTCTATCGGCAAATAACCAATGAGTCTCCAACTGGTAGTGATATGAAAATATTAGATTCTCTCAGGACCCTTTATTTACTCTGTTGCCCATTAGATAATAACATTGAAACGGACTACTTACCCTCTTGCATAAAGCAATGTTTTAAAGCTCTGTGTCAAAATGTAATTTTCATGCTTTTATTAAATGATTTTGGCTTTGAGACCTTGACAGATTTAGCATCTTTTGGAAGTAGCTGTACTTTTATTTCAACATGGCACATGGGTTAATCAAAAGTGACTCAGTCCAAGGTTAACTTCACCTCTTAGAGAAAACCTCACGGTGGATATTTTCATTGGTGCAGCAGCTATTCTTCGCTGCTTTCACCTTGATTTTCAGACTTGACAAGATAGAGGTAAGCCGAGGAAAGCATGAGTGTTTCTTCTTGCAAGTTCTAGTGAAGTATATGGGTGAATCATCCTCATGCAAAAATAGCATATTGTCTATTTCGAGACCCTCCGAACTTTCACACATCATGTTTTCAGGGGAGCTCATGTTTTATTAAGAGGAGCCAAGGTCCCCTGTAGTTGACGCCCTGTCTTTACAAACATCAATGACGTATTCTCAGAAGGAATTAAAAAGGTAGTCGAGGTTTCCAATCTCTGGCGGAGCATCACAAATCCTCTCCTGCGTGAGCGGACGAAGTTCCCAGACGGCGTGACGCAGATTCAGAAGGACACGATGACGAAAGGGAATAGGAATAGAACGAGGAAGCACAGAGAGATGGCAAGACTGCTTTCATGCCTGATTGCTCTCTCGTCCTATCTCTTCTTATTTATTCAGTGGCAGTGGTACCAACGACAGACAGACAGACACAGACACACACACACACACACACACACACACACACACACACACACACACACACACACACACATTTGTTTCACTATCTTTGTGGGGACCCGTCATTGACATAATGCATTCCCTAGCCCCTTACCCTAACCTTAACCATCACAACTAAATGCCTAACCTTAACCCTTACCCTCACCCTAACCAGAACCTCATTCTAACCCTAATCCTAAAACCAAGTCTTAACCCTCAAACAGACCTTTAACCTTGTGGGGTCCAGCATTTTGGGCCCCACAAGGCTGTGCAGACCCCACAAGTATACTGTATTCCCGGGTGTTTGGACCCCACGAATATAGTAAAACAAGCACACACACACACACACACACACACACACACACACACACACACGCACCTTAAAAGACTCTGGTCTGGATACTGGGACATTTACAAGTTAATGTGTGCATTCTGTATTGTTGCAGCAGCTTTGGTGTTGGCTCCACTTTGACCTCTTTTCTCGTCAGCTAAACCTTCAGGATATATATTCAGTCCTCTAAAATGATAGCGTGTTAGCAGCTTCTTGCCTCAAAGGAGCAACATTGACGTAGCTTTACAGAGAACAGACTTTTATTTCCATGGTGAAGTCAGTGAATGGTTCGTCCGAGCTCACTCAGCCGGTTAATTTTTGCTGTTTGCACCCCGGGGACGGCCCGCTGCTTTAAACCTCTCATGACAGGCCACCAAAATAAAATATTTTTGGCCTGCGGAAGATTTGCAAGATTTGAGGATGAGCTGTGGACTTGTTAACTAGAGCAGGAGGACAAGTGGACTGTCTGCCAGCCACGTTTGTTACGAGATCCTAAACTTTGTATTCCTTCTACTGGCTGGTTAACTGTGTGGTCATTCTTATGTTTTTATTCATGCACCGTCCATACTATAGGTTAGTCGGTGAAATGTAAAGTTTTCTTTGTGTCACGGTGTAACCACAACCCTGTGAAAAACATAATACTATTATTGTTGTGTGTATGCAGGGCGGGCGCGTGGTATAGACAGTATAGGCAAACGCTAGGGGCGCTGGCAGTCTAAATGAGTAAAGAAAAGTCAAAGATAATAAGCAAAGAAATCGACAAAAACATCAGGGGAAAAACGTCAAAAGCGTAGACAAAAAAGCTGAAAAAATGGCCAAAAACACGACACAAAATGTTGCAAAAACGTAGGAGAAATGACAAAAAAGTCGAAATAAGTGACAAAACTGCGTACAAAGCGACAAAAAAAAATTGTACATGTAATTCTGCATTCATGGACCCGTCTGCAGTTAATGCTCCACCTTTTAAACGTAACTTGACTCTCTGATTTGAGGATGGTGGCCTGATACTCTGCAGCTCTGTCTCTGTCTTACCATTTGTCTCTCCATATTTGTGTCTCCGTCACCATCTCTCTCCCATCTCATCGCTTCCTGTCACTTGTTCTCCTCTTTGTGCTTTTTTTAAAAGAGACATTGGGCTATGAAGAGCATTGGAAGTGTCTCTCTGTCTCTGATTGGCTGCTCTGATGCTGTAATGTGATGTGATGAGAGAGGAAAGCCTTGTAAAGGTGGATGTTGCACACTCGCTCTCCTGCTGTGTGTGTGTGTGTGTCTGTATGTGTGTCACTGTCAGTGTGTGTGCGTATGTGGGTGTGTGTGTGTGTGTGTGTGTGTGTGTGTGTGTGTCTGTCTGTCTGTGTGTGTGTGTGTGTGTGTGTGTGTGTGTATATGTGTGTGGGTCTGTCTGTCTGTCTGTGTCAGCTATCAAACAAGTGGACGAGTGTATGTGTATATACAGAGTGTGTACTGAGGTGGTGATGGCGCAGTGGATATGACACATGCCTTTGGTGTGGGAGATGTGGGTTCAATTCCCACTGAGATACATCAACCAATGTTTCCCTGAGCGCCCAAGACACTTAACCCCTAGGCGTGTGACCTCTGATATATAGCAATTGTAAGTTGCTTTGGATAAAAGCATCAGCATGTGTGTAGGTGTGTGCTCTGCAATCGTGTCAGGCAGGTTGTTGTTGGCTGCACGGAATTGAATAAATACTTCAACAAGTGTCTCTTTACATACATGTATGTAAACGTTCCTGTTCTACCGATCCTGCATAGCGAAAAAAGCATTATATATTTTAATGGGACAGCACTGAAGAAATTACACTTGTAAAGTAAAGTAAAGTATTAAGTGTACAGCTTGTATAACAGTGTAAATGTGCTGTCCCCTCAAAATAACTCAACACACAGCCATTAATGTCTAAACCGCTGGCAACTAAAGTGAGTACACCCTTATGTTAAATTCCCATAGAGGCAGGCAGACTTTTATTAGCATGGTTGTATTTCAGTTAGTCTAATAGCTGGTTTGATTTGCGTTGAGAGATGATGTTATGGAAAGTACCCCATGTCAATCTCTAGGTATGGTGAAGGGTATGTGATGATGGGGAGGTATAGTGAAGGGTATGTGATGATGTGGGGGTATGGTGAAGGGTATGTGATGTTGTGGTATGTGATGATGTGGGGGTATAGTGAAGGGTATGTGATGATGTGGGGGTATGGTGAAGGGTATGTGATGATGTGGGGGTATGGTGAAGGGTATGTGATGATGGGGGGGTATGGTGAAGGGTATATGACGATGTGGTATGTGATGATGTGGGGGTATGGTGAAGGGTATGTGATGATGTGGTATGTGATGATGTGGGGGTATGGTGAAGGGTATGTGATGATGTGGGGGGTATGGTGAAGAGTATGTGATGATGTGGGGGTATGGTGAAGGGTATGTGATGATGTGGGGGTATGGTGAAGGGTATGTGATGATGTGGGGGTATGGTGAAGGGTATGTGATGATGTGGGGGTATGGTGAAGGGTATGTGATGATGTGGGGGTATGGTGAAGAGTATGTGATGATGTGGGGGTATGGTGAAGGGTATGTGATGATGTGGGGGGTATGGTGAAGGGTATGTGATGATGTGGGGGGTATGGTGAAGGGTATGTGATGATGTGGGGGGTATGGTGAAGGGTATGTGATGATGTGGGGGTATGGTGAAGGGTATGTGATGATGTGGGGGTATGGTGAAGGGTATGTGATGATGTGGGGGTATGGTGAAGGGTATGTGATGATGTGGGGGTATGGTGAAGGGTATGTGATGATGTGGGGGTATGGTGAAGGGTATGTGATGATGTGGGGGTATGGTGAAGGGTATGTGATGATGTGGGGGTATGGTGATTACATAACATTTTCATTTACACTGTTATACAAGCTGTGCACTTCATACTTTCTTCAGTGTTGTCCCATTAAAAGATATAATGAAATATTTACTAAAATGTGAGGGGTGTACTCACTTTTGTGAGATACTGTATTATACTGAACTAAATTATAAATGCAACACTTTTGTTTTTGCTCCCTATTTTTCATGAGCTGAGCTCAAAGATCTAAGACTTTTTCTATGTACACAAAAGGCCGATATCTCTGAAATACTGTTCACTAATCTGTCTAAATCTGTGTCAGTGAGCTCTTCTCCTTTTCCGAGATAATCCATCCACCTCACAGGTGTGGCCTATCACGATGCTGATTAGACAGCAGGATTATTGCACAGGTGTTCCTTAGGCTGGACACAACAAAATGCCACAACATTTGCTTTAAACAACTGAGTATTCTGCCTAATAAAACTGACAGATAAAACGTTTCTATTATGTAATGCAGAAACAATAAACACAAATACCCAACTGATGGGGTCAGTGAAGGCATATCAGATCCTATATATATATATATATATATATATACATATACATATATAACACTCTCTCCCTTACTGATTCCCTCGAGTTGTTCTCATTTCCTCCCTGCCATTTGAAGAGCAGCTCACTGTCGTTCACTCATTTAGAAAATCGTTGTTGTCTTCTTGTGTCATTCGGATGAAGAAGTCAAATCCTTTTCGCTCTCTTCTCTGCAAAGTGGGACATGTTCAGCTGTCAATTTCACCAAGCAACACCTGCGTTCCTCTTCAATCCATAACCCTCCCTCGCTTCCTGCTCGCACAAAGTGATTGGTCCGGACAGGGAGGCAGGTCGAACCAGAACTCTGCAGACGCTTCAAATCCTCCGGAGAGCAGAGCCGAGGTTTCTGGGAAGATTAGAGGTGTGAACATGAAACCGATTGGAATGAAGGCTAAGAGGACATTGGATTGGACTTGATCCTCCCCATTTATTTCCCAAACAAACAATCTGATTATTTTGGTGGCCCAGCACATGTATTTGCATGATGACCCTGAAAAACACAAAAAGTAATCTCCCCTCCTCGGGGACGGTGGACTCCCCGAGCTGCCTGTTTGAGGTTGTACTGATGATAACAGTAGTAGCAGTAGCAGGCTCTTACAGAAACAGCAGGAAGGGCAGATAGATGGAGCGTTTTCTGCTTTAGTTTATTTGTGTAAATGAACATAAAGCTCAAAGCTGAACAGAATACAGAATAACCAATCAATGGAAGACAAATCACTCCGGCTTCTGTCCATTAATTCCACAGCAGCGATCATTGTAGGAACAGGCCCGGAGCTGCTTGTCTCCTCTGTAGTAGTTTGCTTTCTCTCAGGAGGCCTCAGTGCTGCTGTTGTAAAGGCCCACAATCCTTCATTATAGACCGTCTCTTTGTGATAACACTGCGACAGTGCTGTGTAGAAACATAGAGCCCCCAGGTCCCTGCTGCTGCTGCTGTATTGGCCTTTCATATCCAAGACACTATGTCGCTTCATATTACAGTGAAGTCTGTTACTCTCTAATAGACCAACCAGTCCTCCAAATTATACGAGGATATGCATCGTTGGTTCCCTACCCTCTAATACGACTAGGGATGCACCAAATCCAGATTTTTGGGGCTCGGCCGAATACTGAATCCACTGGTTAAGATTCTTCCGAAACCAAATACCGAATCCTCGTCCCATCCTCAGTCCATTAACACAGTCAACACATTAATGAAATAAACAGTGACTGTCCCTACTTTGCCGTATAAGTCCATACATACCCTTCTCATCTCCGTGCGTGCTGTAACTCTATCTGACGCACCCACCTCCACCTCTGGCTGGAGGTAACCGGCTCCATCTAGCCTACTACTACTATCGTATACAAACATGGGGGACATGGGAACTATATTCTCAGAAGGTGAAGCACTGCTACTTGGGCGGAGTGATTAGCGCAACACCTGAAAAGCACCGTTGTTACTCTGCTCATCACCACGGGGCTTCTCACGTGCTGCGAGCAAATCACTCCGCCCAAGCAGCAGAGAGTAGCAGTGCTTCGGCTCCTGAGAATATAGTTCCCAGTATGTATACGGTTAGAAGATGGCTGTGTGTCATGTGACCTTGTTATTTGTACACACAGTGACTATACAAATCCCAACATGTAAATAGGAACATGTTGGCGTTATTTTGTCACTTATTGGGAGCAGTAGGCTAGTTGGAGCCGGTTACCTCCAGGATCTGTGCTAAGCTAGTCTAGCAGTGGGTGCGTCAGACAGAGCTACGACATGCACGGAGATGAGAAGGGTATGTATGGACTTATCTAACTCTGGGGGATATGGTGAATAAGCTAAAGTCCCAAAAACCAAACTGATCAGAAATATGAACACTTGAACAAACATCAGCGTGATCAGAACTACCTAAAAAACTTCATCTGCATCTGCGTCTTTTGCCAAATAACATTTCCCCTACAGATCGCACATTGATACCACTTGGAAATGTGTTCTTTGTGACTTCTGATGCATTTCAATAACAAGTTTTGTGTCCTTGGTTCTGAACTTCTTTGTCGGCATTCAGCAGGCACTCATTCAAAACTCCAATGTGAAAAACTGACCTTTACTGAATAAAGATGACTCACAGATTCAACAGTTACTGTAGGTATAATGTGTTTGCTTTTATTCCCACAGTCATTGTCTAAAAGGACACAACTGTTTTGAATTCGTTGGAATGAAAGTGCACCGTCCTGTGTGCTGAATGCAACAGGAGCATGAATGGATATTGATGGAAAGCATGGGCGGGCGGTGAGGATTATAACTGATATTGGTGAGTGAGCAGAGCTCCCTGTGGGCATTAAAAGTTATCAGTCAGTTCCAGTTGGAGACCAGCGAGTGTAACCATTGTCATATCAGCTGTCTAGAAGCTGCAGCCGATGTTTTGTGCGGAAGAGTAACTTTTGCCAACGATTCTGCATTTCTCAGCACTTTCAAACACCTGAACCGAAGTACCTGAAGTTTCCCCTCAGCAGTCCCGCTCTCTCTTTTTGGGCTTTTTTATTTGAACATGCATGCATACGCACAGAAACCATCACTAATGCACTTTGGTCTTTCCAGAAATCATAAATTGTGATCACAGACTGTAAAAATAAGCTCGATGGTGTTTTTTGCCTCCAACGGCGCCTTCCAGGCAGCTAACCCTAACCTTAACCCTAAACAACCATAGCCGCGCTGCCTGGGAGGAGACGTTGGGGGCAAGACTTCTTCTCATTTTCATGAGTTCATGGTCTCAATCACTAGTTTCAAGTCTTCTTCAACACATCATGATGTTCATTTAGTAAATGATGGTTTTATTTATTTTAAAAGAAACGATAAAGCAGGGGATGCTTTAGGATCTGTCAATCAGGACAGAGGCTTAGCGATGCTAACCATGCTAACACTGTGGACATTACAATAGACCTCAACTTGTTTTTGGCTGTTGTCTGTGTTTTCATCTTAAACTTTGACCCTCTCACTGTGTGTTTTCACTCTAGCAAAGTTAACTGGCATGACTGGCATTGACTGAACATTTTGGTCACCTAAACATGTCTTGTTCAGCCTTCTGCCAAAAAACCAAGCTAGCTTGCTAGCTACCGCTGGTAGCATCGGAGGGCATCAAGTAACCTTCTCCTCATTTAATGAAGTTGAATCCAGGCTACTTCATGCAAATCAGGGAGCGAGCCCACCAAGCGTCTAATGCTGGGAAGATTAGGGGCGCTCCATGCCGACGTATTCTCACTCCCATCGCGTCAAAAAGCAACGCTTGGTCAAGTGCCTTTGGTGTTTGTTATTAATGCAAAAAGTCTCCTTTAGAGTCATATTTAGATGCGCTTGGTCTGGACTTTTGGCATCACTTTTTGGCGCTCTGGATCGGACGTATGTTTAACTGACATGCGCCACAAGAACCATCCACCCCCCTGCCTCCTTACACAGATTTTTGGTTGTCTCTCTACATACTACTCTCTACTGCTGTCTCTCTACATACTACTCTCTACTGCTGTCTCTCTACATACTACTCTCTACTGTCGTCTCTCTACATACTACTCTCTACTGCTGTCTCTCTACTGTCTGTCTCTCTACATACTACTCTCTACTGCTGTCTCTCTACATACTACTCTCTACTGCTGTCTCTCTACATACTACTCTCTACTGTCGTCTCTCTACATACTACTCTCTACTGTTGTCTCTCTACATACTACTCTCTACTGCTGTCTCTCTACATACTACTCTCCACTGTTAATACTACGTCATCTTACAGCGCCGCGGAGCTGCTGCTCTTCCCGGTTCGTTCCATACAGACACTAAAGGACACTGAGAGACACTGAGAAGCGTCAATATTTTACGAGTGGGAAAGGGTTGTCCCTGCTGACAAAAAAGCAACTGTGGACAGGAACCGTGAGGAGATGGGGTGAGTCATGCGATGGCAGCATGCAGGCAGATCGCTGCTGAGCCCTGAAGTCAGGCAGGTCACAGGGCTTCATAAAAACTCTCTTTGAACTCCAGTTCCAGATCCGCTGTCTGCTATTCTGAGGTAATGTTCAGCAGACCGACCAACAGAGTGAGATTAAGACGCGCCCGCACACCGTGAAGGGGAAAGTGGACAGTAAGTCAGAGCAGAGAGGGTGAGTTTCTCTCTCTTGATCTGAGCTTTAGGGACATTTTACAGGAGCAGCTTCACTAACATTTGAAATAATACAAATATAATGTGTATATTGATTTAAAAGCTCTGAGTCTGTAGCTGTGAGATTAGTTTTATCTTCGTTGCCATTGCTGGAACCTGGCGCCAAGCCAAACGGAAGAGACAGTTCTCTGTCCCTCTCGCTGATGGTTTCTCAGTTGGTTTGTGATCATCTGTTGTGTCTTTTTGTTTGCTGTGAGTTGGCGACTGTTTCTAATGCTGCTGACTTTAATCTAAAGTCTTAATGAAAGTCTTTCAGCTGTACTTCCGTTAGGTTAGGTTACATTAATGATCAAACTAAAACCACTGATTTTTAGACGTACTAGTCTATAGCGACGATGTTTCCAGAAAACATCCTCCGAGCAAAGCTTGGACTTAAAGACCCTGAGATATACATGTTCTATTTTTTTACATTTCTAGGCGTATTCATTAACCAATAATCTAAATAATCGTTGCAGGTGTAGGCGGAAATCGCAAAGGTTTTGGATCCATCCCATCTGAGCGTTGTCCCCCCCCAAAAATATATTTTTAAAACCACGCTGTATATTGTAAATAATATAATGATATATACTTAAAATAATTGTGTAAGTAGTGAAATAATACAACCGCAAACAGGGCAAAAGAAAAATGTTTTCCCCTTATCTGTACGTCACACAAGATAAGACTGTATTGTCCCAGAAGGGAGATTAGTTTTGGACTCCGCAGCTTTACAGAGACAACACAAAATACAGAAAACACGCATATCTCAACACATACTCTCATGCAAAACACACATGCTTTCATATACATTAGACATGTACCTATATAGTAAGCACATTAACTCCTCCTTTCAGTGGCAGTTTTTAATTGAACAACCCTGTCGGCTGTATTTTCCGCAATAAGTGTAGCACAGCCCTTGCACAAAGAGATATTGCACAAATGACATATTGCCCAACCCCAATAGCCTACGTATTGCACAAATGACATATTTCCACATAACTTACGCAGTACACAATGATATATTGAACAATCCAACAGTCAATGTATTGCACCACTAACATATTGCATAACCCCAATAACCTACTTACTGCACGATGACATATTGCACAACCCAGCAAGTCGACATGTTAGCTACACACACAGTCCATCCGATGGGAACGAAGAAATCTAATTTATTCAGTAGTTGTGAAACTGCAGTAGGCGGGTTTTAAACACAACAATTAAACACAAAAATAATAAAACATTCTCATCACACACTCGACAATCATTTTAATTCCAGAGCTCGCCTTTCTATGTGTGTTTCACCAAAACAAGTTCCTTCCTGAGACTATTTAGCAGAGGCACCGTGGCTCCGTCCGGAGCTTAGCCCCGCCCACGACGATTGTGATTGGTTTAAAGAAATGCCAATAAACCAGAGCACGTTTTACTCCCATCCAGGAATGCTGTGTGGACTAGTCAGACCTTCCTCTGCTACCTCGAAAAAAGCAACAAAAAAGTCACCAAAAAACATTGAAAAAGGGACAAAAATGTTAGAATAAGCGACAGAAACAGCTAAAATTGTGCCTATAGGGCACGAAACTGGTTAGGACCGGCTCTGTCGTGAGTCTGTTATGTCCTAATATGGCCACCGTACGGAGTATAAACCCTTTATATTACAAATATATGATCTTTCTAACAAACTTTACATTCTCTAGTCAACACGTTCTCACACCCATCTCGTAAAATCTGGACGCTTGGTCAGGTACCTTTGTCGTTCTAAAGTCTCCTTTAGCGCTATAAGTAAACGTGTTTGATCGGGACTATTGCCGTCCCTTTAGCGCTATAAGTAAACGAGCTTGGTCGGGACTATTGCCGTCCCTTTAGCGCTATAAGTAAACGTGGGTCGGGACTATTGCCGTCCCTTTAGCGCTATAAGTAAACGAGCTTGGTCGGGACTATTGCCGTCTCTTTTGACGCAGTCATGTTAAGGAAAGGGTCGTGGGTGGGCATACAATTCTGTGATACGCGGGAGGAAAGAAAAAAGCGACTATAGCAAGCGTGACAAGCGGGACCCTCACTGTCCTGGGTGAAAGTCCTGTGTTTGACTCATCCACCCCCCCAACCAACCTCCTTACATGGAAATTGGCCCTTACATACTCCTCTCTAAATCCTCTCTAATTGCTGCTCTCCCCGGTGTGTTACAGAAACACGCTGAAAGACGCCTTTTTCGTCGCATCAGACGCTGACAGCCACTGTCCAAACGTCCTGATTTTACGAGTTCGGAATGAGTGCTGAAGACCTTCTAGTAGTGCTGAAGATCTAAGAACATTTCTCTCCGTCCAATGATTGTGTTTTCTCTCCGTCTCGTTGTAGCCGTGTGAGTTTTGGCTGACAGTCGGAGGATTCTCAGGTAACTTCAGGGTTTGTTTTCCTTCTTCCATTTCCTTCAGCAGCTAAAGAAGAACTTCTACAGAGAGAAAGAGATAACCCGCCACGGTAAACAGAACAGAACTTCATCTCTGTTTTTGTTCTTCCATCCACTGAGCCGAGTCGAGAGTTTCCATATCAGCGCCGCTTCACGTTACGCTCTGTTTCCTGCAGAGAGATTCCCTCCGAAAAAACGTTACCGCTACGTCCGCACTTTGTCTTTTTGTTGCTCAAACTCTTCAAGCTCGGTTTGTTTCTGTAAAGTTTAGATATGAAAAACAACACAAAATATAATTACATACAGCCTGCATCAAAACAGGAAGAGAAGTAAATAAAAGAAGAAAGAAAAGAAAATGGATTATAGTTTGTGTGCTGTAGTTGGAACATAAAAATTAGATTTTTCTGGAAAGTGTTTCCATGCAGCTGCCTCCGGAAGATAGTTGTTGTACCGTACTGTGTGGGAACTGGGAATAGGAGGAGTTATTCAGAGCTTACACAGCATTACCCAGCTTATGTTCTCAGCTCAGAAAATACAGGGAGATATAGAAAAGATATAGATAGACACACACACACACACACACACACACACACACACACTAACACACACACACACACACACACTAACACACACACACAGAGACACACACACACACACACACACACACACACATACACACACACAGAGACACACACACACAAAACACGCACACACACACACACACACACACAAAACACGCATACACACACACAGACACACAAACACAAAACACGCATACACACACACACACACACACACAACACACACACACACACACACACACACACACACACACACACACACACACACACATACACACACACACACACACACACACACACACAGAGACACACACACATACACACACACACAAAACACGCATACACACACACACACACACACACAAAACACGCATACACACACACAGACACACAAACACAAAACACGCATACACACACACACACACACACACACTAACACACAGACACACATACACACACAGACACACATACACACACACTAACACACACACATACACACACATATTGGTCCAGTATTAAGCGAGATTGCTGCAGTTGGCAGCAGAGAAACAATCTACAATGTAAGTTAAAGGTGCAGTACGTAAGACTTATAAAACTAACTTTCTGTCATATCTGCTGAAACTGACCCTATGTTCCAGTAGAACTACATGAAGCTGGTCATTAAAAAATAATCAGCTCCTCTGGCTCCACCTACAGCCTGGAGTGAGATTTACAAAAATCCACCGCTCCCTGTTCAGATGCACCAATCAGGGCCAAGGGGGGGTGTCTAACTGTTCAGATGCACCAATCAGGGCCATGGGGGGTGTCTAACTGCGTGTCACTGCTCATGGACACGCATTCTTTCTCCTTTGTGGGGGGAGTGGCTTAGGAGACCATTTGGGCTTTAGCAGAAAGGGGGGAGGGACTGAGACATTGTTCATATGTCATATTGTTTGGCTAAGTCCTGGATCTTCACAATCCTACCTACGGCACCTATAATAGGGCAATTGTGCAGCTTATATTTACCTTTACAAAAGTGCTTGTTTTGCCACCGACAGACTCAGATTATTATTCTAAGTGTCTGACAACATTATGAAAGGATCCCTACAGAGATGGACCTTTAAAACCTCTTTAAGACCTTTCTGTTGAACCAGAAACAGCTCTGAGGTCGCTAGCGCTAAACCCACCAGACTCCATTTAAAAAAAACGTACTTTTAGCGTGTATAGAGCCAGCATATTTCCACGTGTAAATCTGTAAACTATGTGTTTATTTCAATCAAAACTGGAGTTGTGATCGTTGGAAAAGTGGAAAGACGACCCAAAACGGCTTTTCATAGTTTTATTTTGTTTCTGTCGACTTAGAATGAAGTGTGTTTTACGATGCTAAAATTGCCATTTATTTACATGGAGTTTGGTGGGTTTACATTGTGCCTTGCCTTCTGGAGTACAACGCACAATGGGAGGAATTTATAGTTTCTTAAACTAAAGTTAAAAGTTGTTTCACTGTTAAAGGGTAACCACCATTTTTTTTAAACCTGGACTGATGGGAACAACAATCTTTGACATTGGTCCAGTATTAAGCGAGATCGCTGCAGTCGGCAGCGGAGAAACAAACAAGTTACTTAATAGAACAATTGTCCAGCTTGTATTTACCTAAACTAAAGGTTTGACACTGACAGACTCAGATTAGACACACACACACACACACACACACACACACACACACACACACACACACACACACACACACACATCATTAGGGAGTTCTTCAACATTGAACAGCTGCTGTCAGATTATAATGAAACATTGATGTCTGAGTTTCAAAAACGGAGAAGGTTATTATATTTTATATATCAGAAATAAATTTGACATTGAAATCCACAGAGCCCAAAGGAAGTTAGCTGATCAATAATCAAGTAGAAGTGGAGTTTCTTATAATAAAAAAAAAGTGCAGACAGTAAAACCATTTGAACTTGAAACTTAAAATGTGAAATCCTCTGAATGTGTCTTTGTTCATCTCGCTCAAAACACATACTTTTCAATTAAAAATAATGAAAATGAAAAATGCAAATGCAAATTTCAGTGAGACGTAAGATGTTTGAAGATGTCCCTTGGGTCGTCCGTCACTGGAATTTATGACTGCAATTCTTTATCATTTCTCAAGTCTCACTGCTGTGTGAATAAATATCGTAAAGGACTGTAAGTCCCCCGAGTAGAGACTGTGTATCATCTGTATCTGACTGCCTCAGCCTCCCCGTGGAGATAACACGTCTTAATATCATTTAATAAATGTATTCAGCAGATATGTGGAGACCAAATTAGAATGAAATGGCTTAAATTTAACACGGAGAGTAAGGGCGTCCCTGCTGTTTATCATCTGCACACTGAAGCCAGATGCATTGATCATTATCAGTTTAGATGAATGGTCTTTTCTGAGAACATCAGGAATGTCTTCACCATGGTACACACTCTGAGCTGTATGAAGAAACCAACCCGTTCTCACTCCGAACTTGTAAAATACGGACGTTTGGACAGTGGCTGTCAGTGTCAGATACGACCCAAAAAGCACCCTTCAGCGTGTGTGTAGAACACACCCGGGAGAGCAGCAGCTACACTGGGTTTGAAGATGACGTAGCACTAAAGGCGCTGACACACTGAGCCGATAATCGGCCGTTGGACAGTCTGGCGAGGTCGGTGACTCGAGTCTGTTCGGTGTGCTCCGTGCCGTCGTCCGTCCGAGGGGCCGTCGGCCTTCATTTTGGCTGATTTGACATGTATAATCGGCGGGGCGGGCACTACCGGCAGCCTGACTCAAATGACCCATCTGATTGGTGGAGAGCTAACCAGGAAACAGGGAGCGGGATGAGCGTGACTAGAGTCTCTCAAAATCTGATGAACATCTTTTAAACTGACCTTTGTTGATGTGAAATGAAGACAGATTCAGTAACTGCACGGCCTGTTTCTCTCTTCAAATGTTTTCAGAAACACGTTTCGGTTGTCTAACTATTTTAGTATAATATGAGATCGTCTGGCTTTGAGTTTCTGGAATTTTTGGGCGACAATACAGACGTATTACGTCTCGTCTCTTCTTTTTTGACCAACTCGGGGAGACTGATCAGTCCAGCTGCCTTTTCTGCCGACAGTTGGCCGTCTGGTTGGTGTGTAAGCAGCTTAAGAGCGACCACGGTAGCGAGTAGTATGAAAGCCCGAAAATCCACATAGTGGGGTTGGTTAGGGGGGTGGACGGGTCAAACAACACAGGACTTTCACCCAGGAGACCGGGGATCGTGTCCCTTGTGTCATGTTTCCTAAACCCAACCGTCCCGTTCTTCTTTTCAATAGTCCCGACCCAGCGCGTTTAGATAAAGCGCGTTTAGATATGACTCTAAAGGAGACTTTTAGCATCAATTGCCTCTTTTCGACCGGAGGGATTTCTGCAGTTCCTAGAATATAACGTTCCTAGAAGCCTTTTTTTCTCCTGTTCTGACTGGACCAATTTGGGGATTATTAAGTTCCTCTGACCGCAGTTCCTGTAACTCTTTCAGCTCCTACTTCAGGGCAAGGTCTTTCCCCTTTTCCACATAGGAACCCTTAGAGACCTATAGCAACGTCTGAAACACAAACAGTACATATTCGTTACTGTTTATTGCAATTCTCCTACGTATGCTCATAACTCATAAGAGAAACATCACACATTCAACCAGCTAATTATTAATGCTAGTTAAACATACCCGTCGTTTTGTTTGCCTGTTGTGCTCTGCTCTTCTATCTTCTTCCATCATATTAATTAGGATCATATTACGCTGGAGCCTTCGTCTTCTGTGTTTCTCTGTTAAGTACTCCAGCCTAGTCTTTAAACGCCGCCGTTCGAACTCCGTTTATCCTTCATTGTTGTGCTAAAGTCAAGTGACGATGCTATAAAGACTGTTGCCGTGCTTGCGTCACTCCCTTACCCCTCCTACCAGTTCTTATGGTCACTTGGCCAGTGTGAATGCAAATGGCAAAACCAGTTTTGGAGGAGAGTAGTTGGTAGGACTGTTTAGAAGTGGACTGTTCCTATAACTACGTTCCTCTAACTACTTGGTCGGAAAGCGGCTAATAACAACGCTAAAGGCACCTGACCAAGCGTCCATATTTTATGCAATGGGAGTGAGAATCTGTATGAAGAAACTCACGGGCGTTACATGTTCTTCTCAGGGTAGAGTGGACAAACAGCCAATGGGGACGCACCCCTAAAAGCAGGGCTGTTGTACTCAAGTCCAGACTCGAGGCGCTTTTCTGTTGTCTCGGACTTGTCTTAGACTCGGCCGTTGGGCTTGCCAAATATTCTAGTTGTTCTCGACAGAGTCCAGCACTATATGCTTTTTTTCTAAAGTGACCTCCTTCTTCAAAACAAAACCATTGATGAAACACACTGGTTCAGAAAACAGGGATTACCTTAATTTGAAATCCATCTTGAACGGGCATCGAGATTGCTTGCCTGGGATATGCAATCATCAGGCATCAATCATACAGACACAAAGGACCCTATCTAGCACCCGGCGCAGAGCGGTGCAAAGCCCGTGTAATGTCAATAACGCAGCATTTCATTGTTATTTTAACAGAGCATTAGTAAAACGCTCCTAGGCTCGTGCACAGTGCGTGCACACTATGCTTGTTACACACACAGGGACGCACAGCAGCACACACACATGTAGAAGATTACATATAAAAATATTACGGTGCAAATCCTCCATCATAACAGCAATGCTCCAAGGTCCAAACGCGCCTGGCTTTTAAAGGGAATGGGAGATGATCTCTGATTGGTTGATTGCATGTTACACCCACAACACACCTCTGATTAATGAAGACACTAAGAACAACCCTTTTGAACCATGCGCCCGGCACACGGACCCTTTTTCCTGCCGTCAAACTAGCAAAAGTGGATTGGGACACGCCCTAAACACACCTGCACCAGGCGCTTCACGCCGTGCGATCAGATCGTTAAAATAGGGCCCGTAGTTTGTTCACATCTGTAACATGGACATTAGTAAACACTATTTACTTTGGAGACCAAGAGTTCAGAGTTTGTTGGGATCACTGGAAACGTTTCTGAGGTTAGATTATCAAAGGGTTTTTGTAATACTAACACATGAAATGTAATATATAATGTTAGATTTAGATGTAAGAGAGGTGTTTGTTTTCCCCAGCCAACATACAGATAAACACATACCGACACAGAGATATGGACAGAACACAAAAGTCCCATATAAATGAATTATTTATACATTCATCAGCTATTTGAAATGACTGCAGCTGCTTTGATTTCTGTAGTTTAAAAGAAAAAAAAGAAGAAATCACCCACAAGTGACAGCGTGAGACATTTAGATAAACAAACTGCGTATTGAGAATTAATTTTTTTTTTCTTTGGGTAAATGAATGTCAGCATGTTGCCCTCTCTGTTCACACAGCTCATTTATCATAAGGTCTGAAACGGTCACAGCGCGTTAAATTAAACATGACAGGGAGGCCCGTTTTATTAAGAGGAAAATGACTTTCTAAATTGTATTTGGCTGATGGAACCGTTTAGAAAATAGTTTTACGGCGTTGGCCTTTAATTGAAGGTGATGGTTTACGACCCGTCCGTTATCATTTCAAAAACAAGTGTGCAGCTAAAGTTCATGCAGTTAATGAATCATTATTTGTGTTTCTTGAGAGGAGAACGATGATTGGCTCAGAGCGACGAGCCCAACCAGCGGAAGTGATGCTTGGCGTGTCGATGTGGCTGCTGTGTGATGAAGTGAGAAAACAGTCATCACTGACCAGAAACTGGCTGGGAGGCGTTCGTAGTAAATCTGTCACCCCGAAACATAGCAGGACGTTTCTTTTGCTCACCAACGACAATGTCTTAGAGCCCTATTTTAACGTTCTGATCGCACGGCGTGAAGCGCCTGGCGCAGGTGTGTTTAGGGCGTGTCCAAATCCACTTTTGCTAGTCTGACAGCGGAAAAAAGGGTCTGTGCGCCGGGTGCATGGTTCAAAAGGGTTGACCTTAGTGTCTTCATTAATCAGAGGTGTGTTTTGGACGTAACATGCAATCAACCAATCAGAGATCATCTCCCATTCCCTTTAAAAGCCAGGCGCGTTTGGACCTTGGAGCATTGCTGTTATGATGGAGGATTTGCACCGTCATATTTGTAATCTTCTGCACGCCCAGAATGCACCTGAACACACCTCCCTGTAAGACCAGCACGCCCAGAATGCACCTGAACACACCTCCCTGTAAGACCAGCACGCCCAGAATGTACCTGAACACACCTCCCTGTAAGACCAGCACGCCCAGAATGCACCTGAACACACCTCCCTGTAAGACCAGCACGCCCAGAATGTACCTGAACACACCTCCCTGTAAGACCAGCACGCCCATGGTCGCACAGATGGGCGCAGGTGCATTTGTATAGAAGTCTGTTGTTTGTATGATGTTCGTTATGTCTATATATTGGTCTTCCTTAGTTTTTATAACATAATATAACTTTGTACAGCACTTTGTTCAGCCTAGGTTGGTAAATTGACTTGACTTCTCCCGGGACATGAACTCTGCTCCCCCCTCTTGAAAGCCCTGTGTTTTAGGAGCCAAAACATCCCCTACGACCTCCTCCCTACGAGGATCTTCCCACTCTTATACAGCAACAGTCACTGTGCTGCTGACAGTGTTACATTTCATGGACTACATACCAATTACAGTGCTTTACTTTTCGTAGCTATATGTACGATTGGTTCATAAGAACTGCCTGTGTTACAAAACCATAAAGTCCTGCTGTTAATGTCGCTAGTGTTTTTTTAGGGCTTTGTTTCTTGGGACAGCAGAAACTCTGAATGGGTCATCAAAGAAACACGAGTTAAGCATGCTATATCATCTGCTTCTTTGCTGTTTCACCACAGTCATATTATCACAATAAAGGTGTGGACACACAGAGCCTACGGCCAAACGTTGACAGAAAAGGCAGTTGGGCTGATCAGTCTCCCCAAATTGGTCAAAAAAGTGCCTCAGAACACCGAAAAAGACGAGACGTAATACGTCTCCATAACAGCAGGCGGCACTAATCTGTATTGTCACCCAAAAATGAAAACCGTCAGCTGATTGGACGAACGCGTCGTTCAGAATCCGATCTCATATTGTACTAAAATAGTTCACCGAAACGTGTTTCTGAAAACGTTTTAAGAGAGAAATAGGCCGTGCAGCTGCTGAATCTTCATTTCAGATCAACAAAGGTCAGTTTGAAAGACTTTCGTCAGATTTGGAGCGACTCTAGTCACGCTCATCCCGCTCCCTGTTTCCGGGTTATCTCTCCACCAATCAGATGGGTCATTTGAGTCTGACTGCCGACAGTGCCCGCCCCGCCGCCCACACCGAACAGACTCGAGTCACCGACCTCGCCAGACTGTCCAACGGAAGATTATCGTCTCTGTGTGTCCACACCTTAGGACTCAGCGATGCTGCAGTTTTAACTCACAAAGCCCCAAAACAGCTTCCTGCACCACTGTGTAGTTTTCCTGTTTGTGCCGCTGCATGCCTTGTGATGCTTTATCTTCCCATAATCTTCTTCTCTAAACTTCTCTACATTTCTGCCAGATGCCAACAGATGTTGCGTTTTGTTGTAAAGGGACTCACAATCGGCAGCACTGCCATGAGCCCCTGAGGGTACCTGGAGCTTTAAGGAACTCGTCCCTGAAGCGAGAGAACTGGAGCAGTACATGCAGAAACTGGGCCAATGGCTGCATGTTGTGTTGCTTTTTGTTTAGTTCCTGGGATGAAAAGGGATTCAACTCAAGCATTTCTAAAGAGTGGCTGTTACATTTTTTTTTACATAAATGTCACATCCAAAGTCAAATCGAATCATGGATTTGGAAGATCGTGACATACTGAAGCTATTATACAGTGTGCCTGCAGTGTGGACAGTTATTTCCTTATACAACGTGACATCATGACTTTGCGTAAACATACACGCCCACTTTCTTAAGCCAAGTGTTATCTGTACGCATTTTGAAGTATGTCTACGCTGTATACACGGGACGTAAACATGGCGTGTTATCGCGTAAACCTACACGCCACTTACTAAAGCCAAGTGGCGTTTTATCTGCACGCATTTTGAGCGCCGTATACAGCGGACGGGTTGGGTTTAGCAAAAGAAGAAAGCTACGGTTGGGTTTAGGAAACATGACATGCGGGACACGATCCCCGGCATCCTGGGTGAAAGACATGTGTTTGACCTATCGTCCCCCCCGACCAACCTCCCTACACGGATTTTCGCCCTTTCATACTACTCATAAACTCACACACAGTGGCAAGGTAATGTAAGTCAATGGAGGCCAAACGGCGTTGATAAACACGCTAAAAAGCGAGGATGCGTCTTGATAATACGGCAAAAATGGCATACGAATTGTTGTGTCATACATACGCCACTTCATGACATCAGTCTGCCTTATGAAATAGCATTACACACATTGTTTTGGCTGTGGAAGTGTTCTCTGCCTTCAGTCGGGTTGTGGAGCGGCCAGCTTTGCTTGGTGACATCCTGGCTGCAATGCGTGATGGGATTTGCTGCTGACGACGCTACACATCGTTCAGCCGCCCGCCACTGTGTGCCCGGCTCGCACACAGAGGCTGTGAGAAAGGAGCTAATAAAAATGTTTATTAAACAATTCTCTCTGGCACCGGGTGCAATTCATCTCCCTCTGCCTCCGCCTGCCAAACACACAAAGAAGTTATGTACCTCAGTTACAACGATGCTGCAACACACACACACACACACACGGTGAGTCATCTATGCTGCATTTAGAGCAGATTTATACAGTGTCATGGTGAAGCTGCTGGAAACTGAGACTCTGCTAACACCCACAGTAAATAAATAGATAAATAGATGCAACATGGCTCCCACAAACGCAGAGAAAACACAGGATGCCAGATTGCATTCTGAAATAGTAGTGAGTGAGTCAGTCAGTGGAGCAGATGGTCTGTTGCTGTGTTGGTCAGTTATTTTGGTTAATGAGCTGTTTGGTCAGTTGGTCAGGGCTGCAGGTTTCTTGGCCGAGGTAGAAAAGAAGCATTCAGGGAGACAAAACACACCAAAGGCTGATGGAAATAGATTTAGCTGCCTGCATTTATGTAGGAGCATGATGCCTTTGGACGAGTGTAATGTCTGGCATGGACCAATGCATGAGAAGGAGTTTACATATTCCTTACATTACTCAAAGTTGGATTAGTATTGAAGGTGTCCTTCTGTGATGACACGGTGCAAGCTCGGCACAGGGCGGAGAACGCCGGTGAAATCTCTGCTCCAAGTGAAAGAACAGGTTAAAGCAGTTTGTTCTGAACTGAAGGACAAGGATGAAGTTGTGCTTCGTTGGGGAACAGAAGGACGTCCCTGCAGATGCTGCCGATCTGTCTGACATGTCAACGCACTCTCATGAACTGGTCCGTGTATCATACGAGAAGGTGTGCACAAAAAATCGTATGATATCCTACTAAAGTAAGGCGACTGCTGGATGGTCACATGACATTTAAGTTTAGCGGTCTTTAAATTTAAATTTAGCTGACAAAAGGTGACCCTTATACTGTGACGGAAAGTTAGGTTTAGGCACCAAAACGACTTGTTAAGATTGGGCGCCTGGGTAGCTCACCTGGTGGACCGCGCGCCCATATATAGAGGTTATATTAGAGGAAGCACCCTTTGCTGCATGTCGTTCCCCCTCTCTCTCCCCTTTCATGTCTTCAGCTGTCCTGTAAATAAAGGCTTAAAATGCCCCAAAAAACACTACACCACTCCCGGGACGTGAACACTAGTCTTGTGTTTTCTCCTTAACTTCTTCAGGACATGAACACCTGTTTCCTGGGTGAAAGTCTTGTGTTTTCTCCTTAACTTCTTCAGGACATGAACACCTGTTTCCTGGTGAAAGTCTTGTGTTTTCTCCTTAACTTCTCCAGGACATGAACACCTGTTTCCTGGTGAAAGTCTTGTGTTTTCTCCTTAACTTCTTCAGGACATGAACACCTGTTTCCTGGGTGAAAGTCTTGTGTTTTCTCCTTAACTTCTCCAGGACATGAACACCTGTTTCCTGGTGAAAGTCTTGTGTTTTCTCCTTAACTTCTTCAGGACATGAACACCTGTTTCCTGGTGAAAGTCTTGTGTTTTCTCCTTAACTTCTCCAGGACATGAACACCTGTTTCCTGGTGAAAGTCTTGTGTTTTCTCCTTAACTTCTTCAGGACATGAACACCTGTTTCCTGGTGAAAGTCTTGTGTTTTCTCCTTAACTTCTTCAGGACATGAACACCTGTTTCCTGCTGAAAGTCTTGGCAAAAGAAAACGCCTCATACAATATTAAATGAGGTTAACTGTTGACACAATACAGTAACGTGAGTTATTTAAATGAGCTGATACATGGTTAAACCTAATTGGCTCTTACCAGTGTATCTCCGTGTGTTCTTCGTCCACAGCAATCCCACCAATCGCTCCCAAAACGTCCCAAAATGCCCTAAACATATTCTTTGTAAATCTTTACAATCATTCCCTGAAAGAACCGAGCAGGTCTGACTTGTTGCACGATCCAAACTTACTTCAATACTTGACATTTTCAGCGTGTAGCTCGCTAGCTCGAAGTTTGTTGTTGTTTCCCGAAGCGAACAGAGTTTGAGAACGGAAACACACGGCGAGAGGAAGGGGAAGAGGCAAAGCTTGGGTAACACTTTACTTGAAGGTTTCGACATAATCGTGACATGACACTGTCATGAACGTTATAAACAAGTCATAAACATGTATGACTTCTGTCATTAAGTGTCGGTATTTCGTCACGACTAGTTGACATTGTTTTGGGTTGTATTGATTGATGACAATTTCACATTAATCAAAGTGACATTACCAGAAGTTGTCTTGGTCATGACAAGTTGACATTACATTTCTTTGGAGAGTCCTTATTAAGACAACTTGACCTTAAACAGGATGACATTATGTCACAATGTCATTCTGTTTAATGTCAACTTGTCATGACAAAAACCGAATGACACTTAATGACAGAAGTCATAAATGTTCATGACTTGTTTATAACGTTTATGACACGTTCATGACAGTGTCATGTCATAGTTATGACAGTGTCATGTCATAAAAATGTTGAAAAAAGTGACAAAAACATTGAAAAAAGTGACAAAAACGTTGAAAAAAGTGACAAAAACGTTGAAAAAAGTGACAACAACGACTACTTCCGTTGATCCAGACTACCATCACAGTGATTGGACTTGGAAGCATTGAAAGAAAGCTGAGGCATACTGTTTGATGGAGTACAACAAAAAGGGCTCCAGTCCCTTTTGTGTCGTTGTTGTGACATCTACAAACTTTTTGAGGCCAGCAAGACGCTGTGAAACCTTCAGTTATACAACATATTGTGTTGCGTACGGTTACTTTCTGGAGCCAGCGTGTGGCGGCCCTTTTGAGGCACTTCAGCTCCAACAATGAAGTGATACTTTAGCTGTGTTTGAAAGCCGTTCCCTCATTCTCTCCCCCACTATTCCCTGCACAGGGCTTATTAAAGAGTGAACTATATAACGGGAACGACCAAACAGGATTTTGGACACTACACTGAAAACATCGTTGCGTCAGGAGATGCGCCCGTTGTTTGTGTGTCGGAGGCATCATGTAAACAAACGGAAGCAACAATACTTCTTATACGTCCCTGAAACAAACTCAGGAGAATAGGTAAAGGTTGTGTGTGTGTCTGTGTGTGTATATATATATATATATATATATATATATATATATATATATATATATATATATATATAGTATATTTTGCATGTTACATTTCCAATGTTAAGTAACGAAAAGTAAATTTTTCCTTTTCAGTTTCCCTGGTGCTTCTGCTTCTCCAGGAAAACACGACGCGTAACATCAACCCGTTGTCACTCCGAACTCGTAAAATACGGACGTTTGGACAGTGGCTGTCAGCGTCAGATACGACGCAGAAAGCGCCCTTCAGCGTGTTTGTAGAACGCAGCGGGGAGAGCAGCAGCTACGCGGCGTTTGAAGTTGACGTAGCATTAAGAGCGACTACGGTAGCGTGTAGAATGAAAGCACGAAAATCCGCATAGGGAGGTTGGTTGGTGGGGAGGATGGGTCAAACAACACAGGACTTTCACCCAGGAGACCGGGGATCGTGTCCCGCACGTTACGTTTCCTCAACCCAACCGTCCCGTTCTTCTTTACCTAAACCCAACCGTCCCGTTCTTCTTTACCTAAACCCAACCGTCCCGTTCTTCTTTACCTAAACCCAACTGTCCCGTTCTTCTTTACCTAAACCCAACTGTCCCGTTCTTCTTTACCTAAACCCAACTGTCCCGTTCTTCTTTACCTAAACCCAACTGTCCCGTTCTTTACCTAAAGCCAACTGTCCCGTTCTTCTTTACCTAAACCCAACTGTCCTGTTCTTCTTTACCTAAACCCAACTATCCCGTTCTTTTCCTAAACCCAACTGTCCCGTTCTTCTTTACCTAAACCCAACTGTCCCGTTCTTCTTTACCTAAACCCAACTATCCCGTTCTTTTCCTAAACCCAACTGTCCCGTTCTTCTTTACCTAAACCCAACTGTCCCGTTCTTCTTTACCTAAACCCAACTGTCCCGTTCTTTTCCTAAACCCAACTGTCCCATTCTTTACCTAAAGCCAACTGTCCCGTTCTTCTTTACCTAAACCCAACTGTCCCGTTCTTCTTTACCTAAACCCAACTATCCCGTTCTTTTCCTAAACCCAAACGTCCCGTTCTTCTTTACCTAAACCCAACTGTCCCATTCTTTACCTAAAGCCAACTGTCCCGTTCTTCTTTACCTAAACCCAACTGTCCTGTTCTTCTTTACCTAAACCCAACTGTCCCGTTCTTTACCTAAAGCCAACTGTCCCGTTCTTCTTTTCCTAAACCCAACTGTCCCGTTCTTTTTTACCTAAACCCAACTGTCCCATTCTTTACCTAAACCAACTGTCCCGTTCTTCTTTACCTAAACCCAACTGTCCCGTTCTTCTTTTCCTAAACCCAACTATCCCGTTCTTTTCCTAAACCCAAACGTCCCGTTCTTCTTTACCTAAACCCAACTGTCCCGTTCTTTACCTAAAGCCAACTGTCCCGTTCTTCTTTACCTAAACCCAACTGTCCCGTTCTTCTTTACCTAAACCCAACTGTCCCGTTCTTTACCTAAACCCAACTGTCCCGTTCTTCTTTACCTAAACCCAACTGTCCCGTTCTTTTTTACCTAAACCCAACTATCCCGTTCTTTTCCTAAACCCAAACGTCCCGTTCTTCTTTATCTAAACCCAACTGTCCCGTTCTTCTTTACCTAAACCCAACTGTCCCGTTCTTTACCTAAAGCCAACTGTCCCGTTCTTCTTTACCTAAACCCAACTGTCCCGTTCTTCTTTTCCTAAACCCAACTATCCCGTTCTTTTCCTAAACCCAAACGTCCCGTTCTTGTCCAGTGTGTCACGTAAACGTACCTTTATAAGCCCAACCATGACCTTTTCCTTAACCTAACTGTGTCAAAAGTGACACCAATAGTCCCGACCAAGCACGTTTAGATAAAGAGTGTTTAGATATGATACTAAAGGAGACTTTTAGTGTCAATAACAACGCCAGAGATACCTGACCAAGCGTCCGTATTTTACGGGGAGTGAGAATGTGAACATTGTGGTTATACGGGAGTAAAATGTAGGCTACATCGTATGTATGTACACTCAAATTAGCAGTGCATTGTGGGTATTTTATAGTAAACTATATAGCGGAGAATTCAAACACCACTACAAAAGGGCAAACACACTATATAGTGCACTAGTTCCGTGACAAGGAGCGGTTTCGTGCACAGCTTTTGTGTAGAATGATTAACTACTAATCACTGATATCATACTTTTCCTGAACTTAATAAGAGCTGATAATTCTTCTCATTCCCTCTGCAGAGGAAAAAAGCATCAGCGGGCAAATTGATCTCCCCTAGATTTACTTTGCTGTGTCTGATGGAGTACTCTGTCAGGAGCGATGAATCTTCCGGTAGCGGCCTCTTAAATCTGTCTCCTCCTCTCTCTCCTCGGCCTCTTGTCCCGTCCTGGGTGAGTGCCTGAGCGGGCCGGCTGATTGATGGCTGTAATGGGCTGTCTGTGGACACAGCAGGCCCGCCAGAATATCCCTGCTATTCTGACCTGGTTAGGGAACAGCCTGCCTGCATGGCACATCAACATGAGATTGCAGGAGGCAGGAGAAATGAGATGATGATGAAAAGAACAGTGGGGAGGAGAGGAAGGGATGGAGGAGTTGAAGATTGGAGACCGAGGTAGAGTAGTATAGCTATTAAAAATGTTCCAACATCATATTTTCCTTCCCAATAGCGGTTCCGATAACTGATTGCGTACCGATCAGATACCGTCTGTATGCTGCACTGTAAACCTTTTTATGTAAATCTACAGCTAAAATATCACAGTATCTTACTCTTTTAAAGCTATAGTGCGTAGTTTCTGTCGCCCCCATGAGGAATTTTAAATAATGACAACAAATGTCAACACGTCCACATGGTACAAGCCTTCCGTGACTGTGCAGGGTCTTGTATTTTCTCCTTAACTTCTTCAGGACATGAACACCTGTTTCCTGGGTGAAAGTCTTGTGTTTTCTCCTTAACTTCTTCAGAACATGAACACCTGTTTCCTGGGTGAAAGTCTTGTGTTTTCTCCTTAACTTCTTCAGGACATGAACACCTGTTTCCTGGGTGAAAGTCTTGTGTTTTCTCCTTAACTTCGTCAGGACACGAACACCTGTTTCCTGGGTGAAAGTCTTGTGTTTTCTCCTTAACTTCTTCAGGACATGAACACCTGTTTCCTGGTGAAAGTCTTGTGTTTTCTCCTTAACTTCGTCAGGACACGAACACCTGTTTCCTGGGTGAAAGTCTTGTGTTTTCTCCTTAACTTCTTCAGGACATGAACACCTGCTTTCCTGGCTTGAAAACCCTGTGTTTTATGACCTAAACATCCACCCCGACCTCCTCTCTACGCAGACCACAGCAGTCTTATAAAGCAGTCAGTTTGAGCTGAGGATGTATGTGCTCGACACTAAACTCACTTGAGAGACAAAAAAAAACAATCACCTGCTTTTAAATCTGTGGGCACAAAGATTATAAAGTGCACACGTGCTCCATCCAGTGGTGCTACATGATGAAATGTTCTTCTATTCTCCTGACAGTTCATATGCCACCCTGTCTGCCTGGGCCTCTACAATTCAACAGTAATATGTCTGTAGTCTAATATAATATTAGACCACAAAACAAAAGAAGCCACCGACTACAGCTCCAAGGAAAGAGCACACAGTTGTTGGCATTCTGCTCTCTCGGTCTCTTCCCTTCGTTCTGTGTTTTAATCCCTTCCCATCTCAGTTGGGTCTCTCCTTGTATGGCAGGCAACACATAGATCAATAAAGAGCCTCAGGTTTGCCTTTAAAAGATAAGAATGTTTTGAAGTCGACTGAAAGATTTATAAAGACAGCCTTGCTATTTTTTTTTATTGATCATCTTTCTAAAAACACACGTCCAGCAGCCAGTTATAGATGCAGCTGGTAACTGTGTGGAGAAACACAGCCAGCAAGAGTAATTGCATATTACCAACCCATCATTATCTTCATTACTACAAGCTCCTCTTTTACCCTCAAGGCCTTTGGCATCTCGTCTGTTTTCAGAAGAAGCTGCCATTAAAGATTTGCCCTTTTTCCTTCCTAATTACTAAAGAAAGCTTCACTATGGAGAATCACTCTGAATGTATGAGCTGTAGCTACTGCAAGGCATGTGCAGGACTCTGATGACCTTGTTTTGCCAGTTTTTCATTGAATCAGTCTTGACATTTTGTATTGTGGTGTGGTACAGTGTAGAGGGCTGCATTGGGATTGGGGGACCCAACGCAGATCTCGCGGGAGCAGGCGGTTTGAACTTTGCGGGTGGCTAAAAAAAAAGCCACAGGATTGGGATGTAGCCTGGAACCCCCCCACACCAGCAGACACCATAGATAGGCTGTATATATATATACTGACAGTATATACTGTATATCTATGAGCAGACGCCAGCAGCGTGTCTGTGTCTGGGGGGGTGGGGGTTGATATTGTTGATACATGTATCAACAATGCATGTAAATTGTTTTGCCCAACACTGTTGAAATGTACAAATATATTTCAATTTCTTTGCGGGAACAACACCTTCACCTGCCATTTTTATCGGCTCACTTTCGGATCTGAACTTTCCAAGAAGCTTGCACAGAGCTCAACTGCGCAACTGGGTTATAGGTTGCCAGGTTGAGGGTTATAGGTTGCCAGGTTGAGGTGACAAACGGGTTGAAAATTGTAAATGGTGTGTGGATTGTGTGAATACGATGCGTTTCATACAAGATCTGGCAACTGGTCAACATTAGACAAACATATTGGTCCGATTGTTTATAAAGGAGTTTGGGCCATGCAAATTACAGGAGTATTGGCAGGTATGGTGAACACTGGCCAATCACATCCTACTATGGCCGACCTCCATTCTACCTCAGAGCTCATTTAAGTCCCGCCCCCACTGGCAGGGGAAACAACTCCACAAAGTGCCTGTAGCTAGCTAACCGTGCTTTTGTCCTCGGGTCAAATTTTGACCCACTTTCAAAACATTTCTATAGTAGAAATCTGGTTTTCTTTCAACCAAAATGTAAAAAAAAAAGATGGATGGTTCCATACAATGCTCTTCACAAGTAAAATAAATGATCAGTCCACTACTTATAGTCTAGTCTTACTTATACGTCTTTCCAGAAAAATGCAGAGTTTTTTTGTGATTGTTTTGGGTTAAACTTCTTAATTATGCGTCACGTTTTCTTAAAAAATGTGATGGAATAGGGATGTGATGCAAGGGAACTTGCAAAAACTGTGGTGTCATCGTGGCTTCATCGCGGGGTTTGCAGCTTTTCGATGATGTTCACTTCATAACGTCACTTCATAACGTCACTTCATAACGTCACTTCATAACGTTCCCATCGCAACAGGGGAAAATGGCTGCTATTGTGTGAAGTAAACGCAACATTTTTCATCTTTCTGCTAAGATATTTGGGACTTTTTTGCAACGCAAATGCGGGGATTATGACATCATGCAAGCCCCGCATATTTTGCACGGAAATCGGCAATTTATGCAGCGAAAGTGCGTCGTATTTGAAAAAATGCATTTTTCTGGAGGGACTGATTGAATTTGGTTTTTTTTATTCAATTTAATAACATTTGGAGAGAAAAAAAAGATAAAAGAACGTCGAAAAAAGTGACAAAAATAACAGAAAAAGCTTCAAAAAAACGTTGAAAAATGTGCAGAAAAAAAATCATTGGAAAAAGTGAAAAAAAATTTAACGGACAAAAACATCTGGAAAAGTGACAAAAAAACGTTGTAAAAAAAATTACAAAAACGTCAGGAAATTCTTAAAAAACATCTGGAAAAGTGACAAAAACATTTAACCCAGAAAAACAACAAGTGGTGCAAGGGAAGACAACACGAGTTAAGCATGTCAGATGATTATTTTAGCACCCTTACCAGTCCCTCCAGAAAAATGCAATTATGCGATCACATAATTCAATGCACAATCAGCCAAAGTCCGCATATTTATTACCCACAATGCATTTTTCAAATACGCCGCACTTTATGTAAATGGCCGATTTCCGCGCAAAATATGTGGAGCTTGCATGATTTCATAATCCCCGCATTTTCATTGCAAAAAAGTCCCAAATATCTTAGCAAAAAGATGATAAATGTTGTGTTTACTTCACACAAGAGCAGCCGTTTCCCCCTGTTGCCATGGGAAGGTTATGAAGTGACGTAATTACGCGACGTGAACGTCATCGCAAAGCTGCAAACCCCGCGATGAAGCCACGATGGAACCGCCAGTTTTACAAGTTCCCGCCATTTCATCGCATACAATTGCATAAATATAGATTTTTGCCCAAAACAATCACAAAACAACTGCCTTTGTCTACCAGAGAGGACAAGTTAGCTGTTAGTAAGCTGTTGATGTTCTGCTTTACGTCCATGTCAATGTAAAGGACGCGTGGAAGTATGTGACCGGTGATGGTCGCGTTGTTTGAAATCGATGGATGTAGCCATCACCGGCCACAACTTCCATGCATCCTTAAAGGACAATTCCAGAGCAAAATGAACCTAGGGGTCATCAACAGATGTGTACCCACTCTGTCGTTCTCTGGGACATGTTTTCATGCTAATCGTTGTTTGTTTGTAGCTTGAAAACAAGCTAGCTCGGACCGCTGATTAGCTTACAACGCCAGTATTCAGGGCACAGGGAAAGTAAAAACAAATGGTATTTATACCACTAAAAAGGCTCAAAATATCACCACACTTCAACGGTAGCGTAATGAGGCTCCCTGCATGGTAACCGAAGCATTGAGAACATTGTAAGTGCACAGACAGTTTATTAAAAAGATTATAAAGATTATAAAGACAGTCACGTTCTCGTATACAGGCGGCCGCCGTCTTGGGAGCTACTGTCTTCATAATCTATCTTTTTAATAAACTGTCTGTACACTTACAATGTTCTCAATGCCGGAATTGTTCTTTAACGTTGACATTACATTGTTTGAAATGGACGTGAAGGGAGAGAAAATGAGTCTTTAGGCCTTTGCTCAACTTCCATTTGCTTTCTCTCGTCACATATTGACTTCCTTTCTATTCTCTTTACAGTTTGCCCTCTTTCTTAACTTCTATCTTTCTCACAGTCTTCAACTTTCAGACACAATGTGTCCCCTCCAAAACGTCTCACATTTACTGTGCCGGGTGATTGTTCCGCTCTAAAGGGCAGCACCAGCAGCATTTTGTATTTGTGCATCTGTGTGTTTGTGTGTGAGCATGTTTGTGCGTCTGTGTGCACGTGTTTGTGCATCTGTGTGTGTGTGAGTGGGCGTTCGGCGTGTGTGTGTGTGTGTGTGTAGACAGAAATAGCAGCTGTTAACTGTGGAGAGAACTTATCGAGCGTCAGTGACGTTGCAGACGGAGCAGATTCTAGCAGAGAACAATAGCCGTGTGATGATACTCGGACTCTGCGTCAGGTCATGTGACCGTGAGTCACTTTATTATCCGGGTGTAATGAAGTCTCAAGAGTCTCTGTGACTGTGGTGGGATATTCAGTAATGAAAAGAAATTCTAAGTTTAGACATGCAGCGGAAGAGTAATGCTTTACTAAATTAATTGCCAACTATTTTGATAATCCATTAATCAAGTCATTTGTTTGTATGAAAAAGTAAAACTCTGATTCCAGCTTGTTAAATGTGAATATTTTCTAGTTTATTCTCTCCTTTATCCACATTTTTCACCGTTTTATGACATTTTTATAACATATAATCCATTAATCGAGAAAATAATCCACACATTAAAGGTGCCGTAGGCCCAAAACGGCCTCCTAAGCCCCTCCCCCCACAAGGGAGAATGAATGTGTGTGCATGAGCAGTAATTGACACGCAGTAAGACACCCCCCCTGGCCCTGATTGGTGCATCTGAACAGTTAGACACTCCCCCTGGCCCTGATTGGTGCATCTGAACAGTTAGACACTCCCCCTGGCCCTGATTGGTGTATCTGAACGGTTAGACACCCCCCATGGCCCAGATTGGTGTATCTGAACGGTTAGACACCCCCCATGGCCCTGATTGGTGCATCTGAACAGTTATACACCCCCCATGGCCCTGATTGGTGCATCTGAACAGGGAGCGGTGGATTTTTGTAAATCACACTCCAGGCTGTAGGTGGAGCCAGAGGAGCCAGATTTTTTTTTAAATGACCAGCTTCATGTAGTTCTACTCAAACATAGGGTCAGTTTCAGCAAATATTTGTTTAACTGCTGTGTGTTGAACTGCGGCATTGTCATTTATTGTGTTCTGCACTTTTTGTATGCATATTTAGTCTGTTGTGTACATCAGATTTAGGAGATATGTCTTTAAGGGCTTTCTTTAACAAAGGCTGTTTTTTTGGCTACGTTTTGGTTTTTAAGTGTTTGAGTTTTGAGCCCAAAGTGATCTCGGTGCACCAAGTGTTTTCATCTCCAGTAGAAGAACTAATCTCTGTTTAAACTAACACGCCCAAAACCTCATATCTCCTCATGATTCTGGTATACTGGACATAAACAGGAGGCAGCGTGGAGACTCCGCACACTGCTGGTAGTTACCATGGTAACGTTAGCAGCTTTAAGTCTCAGAGAACGAGACGTCGTGACCGATAAGACCCAATCAGGAGGAGAAACGTTGGCGTGAGTTTCGGTGTTGCCAAAGGTCTCCGTGGGGAGACGCCAGAGCAGGGGGAATGAGAGGGGGAAACGCCAGAGCAGGGGGAATGAGGGGGGGTAACACCAGAGCAGGGGGAATGAGAGGGGGAAACACCAGAGCAGGGGGAATGAGAGGGGGACACGCCAGAGCAGGAGGAATGAGAGAGGGAACACCAGAGCAGGGGGAATGAGAGGGGGAAACACCAGAGCAGGGGGAATGAGAGGGGAACATCAGAGCAAGGGGAATGAGAGGGGGAAACACCAGAGCAGGGGGAATGAGAGGGGGAAACACCAGAGCAAGGGGAATGAGAGGGGAACACCAGAGCAGGGGGAATGAGAGGGGGTAACACCAGAGCAGGGGGAATGAGAGGGGGAAACACCAGAGCAAGGGGAATGAGAGGGGAACACCAGAGCAGGGGGAATGAGAGGGGAACACCAGAGCAGGGGGAATGAGAGGGGAACACCAGAGCAGGGGGAATGAGAGGGGAACACCAGAGCAGGGGGAATGAGAGGGGGAAACACCAGAGCAGGGGGAATGAGAGGGGGAAACATAGCAGAAGATATTCCTTTTTAAACCAAAACGTAGCGATGTAAACATAGCTTCAGACAGATCCATAAATGACCTGTGAACCTCTGTGATTTCAGCACTTTCTGGATCGATGGTGTTGGCTCGTTAGCGTTGCCCTCCTGCCTTTATGGGGTGTATTGTTTGCGTTCGCTGCTTCACACTGTACACACTGTGCTTTTCACATCGGAGCTGACAATGGACTCATTAAAAAAGCTTCTCCGAGTCTTACAACAATACACAAAGGGAACTACTGTTGCACATTAATACGATTCAGTTCAACATAAGACTTAAAGGTGTAGTAGATAAGACTTATAAAACTAACTTTCTGTCATATTTGCTGAAACTGACCCTATGTTCCAGTAGAACTACATGAAGCTGGTCATTTAAAAATAATCCAGCTCCTCTGGCTCCACCTACAGCCTGTAGTGAGATTTACAAAAATCCACAGCTCCCTGTTTAGATGCACCAATCAGGGCCAGGGGGGATGTCTAACTGTTTAGATGCACCAATCAGGGCCAGGGGGGATGTCTAACTGTTTAGATGCACCAATCAGGGCCAGGGGGGTGTCTACCTGTTCAGATGCAGCAATCAGGGTCAGGTGGGGTGTCTAACTGTTCAGATGCACCAATCAGGGCCAGGGGGGTGTCTAACTGTTTAGATGCACCAATCAGGGCCGGGGGGGTGTCTAACTGTTCAGATGCACCAATCAGGGCCAGGGGGGTGTCTAACTGTTCAGATGCAGCAGTCAGGGTCAGGAGGGGTGTCTAACTGTTCAGATGCAGCAATCAGGGTCAGGAGGGGTGTCTACCTGTTCAGATGCAGCAATCAGGGTCAGGAGGGGTGTCTAACTGTTCAGATGCAGCAATCAGGGTCAGGAGGGGTGTCTAACTGTTCAGATGCAGCAATCAGGGTCAGGAGGGGTGTCTAACTGTTCAGATGCAGCAAGCAGGCCCAGGGGGGGTGTCTAACTGTTCAGATGCACCAATCAGGCCCAGGGTGGGTGTCTAACTGCGTGTCAATCACTGCTCATGCACACGCATTCATTCTCCCTTGTGGGGGGAGGGGCTTAGGAGACCGTTTTGGGCTTTAGCAGAATTTTTGCAATCCTACCTACAGTACCTTTAAGTCGAGTCTGGATATAAACTCTCCTACAAAACAAATCTGGCAGATAGAACAGCGTGAAAACCAAGGCACTCTTGTTGAAGAAAATATTAAAAAGCATTTATTGATGCGGCTAATGCAAAATGTATAAAAAATACGTGCCAACCACCTTCTTCAGGGTGACTAACCAGAAGTTTACAATGGTTTTGAGTATGATGTCAGCTCCTGTCTTTGTTCTGTATATATTCCCTGTTTCTATCTCCCTTCTGGTCAGTCACCCTGAGTGTGTCAAACCTCCTTAAATACTGACTATAATGAAAGGTTCAGCACTTTAAACACGAGTGATTGATTGCTCTTTGTTCAGCAGACTTTGATAATACCCAGTTCATTAAATAATCTGTAAATAATTTGTATAGTTCATTTTCATCCCATTCAGCCGCCTGATTTATCCTATTTTGTACCCAACGCTTGCTATCAGCTGTCCCAAGCCGACAACAGTTAGTTTCCTCAGCGATAAGACACACAGAAGGAAAGAGATAAAAGATGATGAAAAAAATGAACGTGAGATTGAAATGTCTCATTTGTGCAGATGAAATGAAATGAACTGATTCTTTAATTATCTCAAACATGGTGACTTAAAGGCGCGTGCTGAATAATTCAGTGTTTTCTGGTTGGTGTGTAATTAGGGTGCAAGGTCAGAAATGTTTATTTCATCGCTGCCGGACTGAACAGATCCTGATGTTTGTGTCAGTGTGGGAAGGAATTTTATCAAGATTAAAGCGACTCGACTTCAAGTCTCATTTGAACACCCAAGTCTGTTAACAATTACCCTGATCTCCCTCTAATCTTAAAGACCTCATATTATGTCAGAAACAAAGTATGAGGGCATGTCCTGACAGTACCTAGGTAAGGACTACTAGCCAGTCAGAAGCAGAGTAAGAGGGCGTGCCCTGACAGTAGCTAGGTAAGGACTACTAGCCAGTCAGAAGCAGAGTATGAGGGCGTGCCCTGACAGTACCTAGGTAAGGACTACTAGCCAGTCAGAAGCAGAGTATGAGGGCGTGCCCTGACAGTACCTAGGTAAGGACTACTAGCCAGTCAGAAGCAGAGTATGAGGGCGTACCACACTAGCAACTAGGCAAGCATTATAACGTCTTGTCACGGAAGTAAAGGCTGCTACTTCTGTTCCATCTTTATCTCTATCCCAACACACAGAGAGAGGAAGGGGGAGGGGTGATTCTACTTGGAAGCGTTGAAAGAAAGTTGAGGCATACTGATTGATGGAGTACAACAACACACAGAGAGAGCGGAAGGTGAATGGCAAAGCCTGACATCCAGCTTAAAGTCAGGCTTTATCCTAGAAACGTACTTCCATTGATCCAGACTAGTCCACAGCCAACTTGGACTTGGACATACTGGAGTAACGGCGGCTGACAGGGAAGGAGACTGTCCTGGTGCTCCGTACATTTGGATTGGGGATCGAGCTGTTAAGGTAGAGATTGTGTGTGAAGCCGAAGGACTGGCTGAAGTTTGGGGGAAATGGTTGTTTTTTTTAAATAAGTATTTCTCCAGAGAGGAGTGCGACTGAATCATTTGAATAGCTGACACTTATTGGATGTTGTCAGTGATGGAGTACTAAGTGAAAAACTAAAAGGTAAACTGAGTCAGTGCAACCATGAGTGCTTTAATTTGTGTTTGAAGAGCTCATTCTCACACTTATAATTCATTCATCAGCCTGACAATATTTACTACAAAATAGGCACTGCATTTACGTCGGAAAGATTAATGTCAGCCTCTGTTTTTTGCATAAATAATGTCGCCTGTAGATTTCATTTAAATGGCGTCGGCCTCCGGTATAGTGAGAGATAATATCCAGCACAGAGTGACACAGCTTTCAACATAGATCATAATTAAAAGCAAAAAACAAAAAAACTTAATGTATAGAAGATTAAAACTCTTCTCAGCCTGATGTTTGTTTTATTTATGCTCGTCCCGCAGAGACACCCTCATCCAGCATGAGGCTTGATCGGTCCGTGATGGCGGATGTAAAGCCTCTCGCAGGCCTTTGATTAGCTCCATTTCCATAGCACCATCGCAGGCCTGCAGGGAGCACAGCGAGCCCTGCATTTGCATCTTATACGCCCCATGCATCAGCATCGCTATCTGATCTCGAGGAGACCCCCAGCAGTAGTATCAGACCAGTTGATGTGCGCAGAGGCTGAAGAGAGCACACATGAGAGTGCATGTATTGTTCATATGAGTCGTACAGCACAACATTACGTCCTCTGATCAGCCTGTATCATCAGGGAGAAAATACTTGATTAGTTGTGTTAACCCTTGTGTTGTCTTCCCGTGGACCATGCAACTTTTGGTTTTTCTGGGTTAAACGTTTTTATCACTTTTCCAGATGTTTTTTAAACATTTCCTGACGTTTTTGTCATTTTTTTCCAAGTTTTTTGTCACTTTTCGCAATGTTTTTGTCCGTTCTTTTTCCATTTTTTTGGTCACTTTTTCCGATGGTTTTTTTTCTGCGCATTTTCCAATGTTTTTTTTAAGCTTTTTCCGTCATTTCTGTCACTTTTTTAAACGTTCTTTTGTCATTTTTTTTCTCCAAATGTTATAAAATTGAATAAAACACCCAAATTCAATATAAGTACTCGACTGATCATTTATTTTACATGTGAAGAGCGTCGTAGGGAACCATCCATGTTATTTTTTCTGACATATTGGTTGAAAGAAAACCAAATTTCTACTATAGAAAGTTTTGAAAGTGGGTCAAATTTGATGGTTAATATCTGCCAGAGTCTGCATTAATATCACATTAGTCTCACCTTGCCAGACCTTCCTCCACAGCACTGCGAGGAAGGTCTGGCTAGTCCACACAGCATTCCTGGATGGGAGAAAAACATGCTCTGGTTTATTGGCATTTCTTTAAACCAATCAGAATCATCTTAGGCGGTGCTAAGCTCCGGACGGAGCCACGGTGCCTCTGCTAAATAGCCTCAGGAAGGAACTTGTTTCCTGTTTGTCCAAATTAATCCTTTCTGCTGCCTAATATGCACAGTAAACACAAGAGTGTGTGTTTGTGTGTGTGTGTGTGTGTGTGTGTGTCGCAGTGCTTTTCTCCATCTTATTTAGCAGACTGTAAAAGGTTAGAGCAGGTGCGTATGTGTGTTTTATGGACACACACACACACACACACACACACACACACACACACAGCAGTAAGTGTGTGTTCCCAAAGTAAATGTCACACCTGTCATTGACGATGTGGGTAAAAAGCTCAATTATCCCTCGTCACATACAAGCACACGTCATACCTCTCTCTATTTCTTTCCCTTCCTGTAGGTATTAATTAAAATGTCCTTTCCAACAGTCTCTAAAGCAATTAATGAACTGAGCTGTCATGGAAACGCCTCCCACTACATCACACATTTTCATTTTTTTTCTGCGTTTGATTTCGACATCACCTTTCAGGGAATCTAGTTCACTAGTGTTCACGTTCCCTCTCTATCTCAGAACCGTAAATGCAATAGTACAGAACACACAGCAAGGCTTTTCCACACTCCACACGAGGTGCTGCTTTCAATTAATTTACGGTTGGATTTCCTCTTTTTAAATAAGGAGGGATTTCCTCAGAAGCCACTGTGTTCTCTGTGGGAAAGAAAACATTTAAAACTTCAACAAATTACGTGAGAAACAAGTGGAAACACGGTGTCAACTTCCAGATTATTTCCAGCTGCTGGTTCATCTTTTTAGAGACAACAGTAGAGAGTATTATGTAGAGAGACAGCGGTAGAGAGTAGTATGTAGACAGACAACAGTAGAGAGTAGTATATAGAGAGACAACAGTAGAGAGACAGCGGTAGAGAGTAGTATGTAGACAGACAACAGTAGAGAGTAGTATGTAGAGAGACAACAGTAGAGAGTAGTATGTAGAGAGACAGCAGTAGAGAGTAGTATGTAGAGAGACAACAGTAGAGAGTAGTATGCAGAGAGACAACAGTAGAGAGACAGCAGTAGAGAGTAGTATGTAGAGAGACAACAGTAGAGAGACAACAGTAGAGAGTAGTATGTAGAGAGACAACAGTAGAGAGTAGTATGCAGAGAGACAACAGTAGAGAGACAGCAGTAGAGAGTAGTATGTAGAGAGACAACAGTAGAGAGACAACAGTAGAGAGTAGTATGTAGAGAGACAACAGTAGAGAGACAACAGTAGAGAGTAGTATGTAGAGAGACAACAGTAGAAAGTAGTATGTAGAGAGACAGCAGGAGAGAGTAGTATGTAGAGAGACAGCAGGAGAGAGACAACAGTAGAGAGTAGTATGTAGAGAAACAGCAGTATAGAGACAACAGTAGAGAGACAACAGTAAAGAGTAGTATGTAGAGAGACAACAGTAGAGAGTAGTATGTAGAGAGACAGCAGTAGAGAGACAACAGTAGAGAGTAGTATGTAGAGAGACAACAGTAGAGAGACAACAGTAGAGAGTAGTATGTAGAGAGACAACCAGTCTAACGTCTGATCTTTTCTGACATACGGGTCAGCACGCATGTTGCCCAGTTAGCCTAAGTAATTTCTACTAAACTTAAAAAGGGTATACACATTAGTGGGGGAGCTGGACCAAGTAAGAAGCCAAAAACCTACCACTTCGATACAGAATGGGAGGAGGACTTTTTTTTCACAATGTCCTATTCAAAGTGCGTTTGCCTCATCTGCAAATCTACCATTGCTATTCTGAAGAAGGGAAATGTGGAGTGGCATTTTCGGACTGTTGTGAAAGATACGACACTGACTTCCCTCCGAAAAGCGAACTGAGAAGAAGAAAGGTAAAAGAACTAAAATCCCAGTTGTCCGGACAGCAGGCCTTTTTCTCACAGCTTACCACAAAAGCAAAGACCACCACCGAAGCATCGTTCTGGGTGAGTCACATCATCGTTAAACACAAGAAATCCTTCCAAGACGAAGAGATGATAAAAGAGGCATTTGTTGAAGCTGCTGAATCGTTGTTTCAAGGCTTTAAAAACAAACCAGACATAGTATCTTCAATCAAATCTCTCTCTTGGTGTCCATCACCACGGACGGTGCGCCCGCAATGGTTGGCTGCTCGAATGGATTTATTGCCAAGTGCAGGGAGGATGATGCCTTTCCCGACTGCCTCAATTACCACTGCATGATACACCAACAAGCGTTATGCGCAAAAATGCTCAACATGAAAGAGATAATGAATGGCAACCAAGATCGCCTGTTCTATTCGCGCCAGATCTCTTCAAAGATGGCTGTTCCGTGTGCATCTGGAGAAGGCGGACTGCGACCACACTGAATTGTTGCTACACACTGACGTAAGATGGCTTAGTCGAGGGAAATTCCTGCAAAGATTTTGAGAGCTCTGTCCGGAGATTAAAGAGTTTTTCCTTGTATCTAAACATGCAGAATACAACCAACTAAATGACGATCAGTGGCTACTAGACTTAGCATTTTTAACCGATCTGACCAACATGTTGAATGACCTTAATGTTGAGCTGCAAGGAAAAGACAAAACAGTGGTCAATATGATCAGCTCAGTTAATGCATTCAAACGAAAAATGCAACATCTGTGCTCAAAGCTGCAGCGCCATGATTTGGCAAACTTTCAGAACCTAGTATCAGACCTGGAGACACAAGGGACTTAAAACTGGATGCTACACAGAGCAGATTGAAAACTGTCTGTCAGACTTTAACAAACGGTTTCAAGACTTTGCTTTATTGGAACCATTTGCTACATTCATGTGTTACCCTTTTCGGGAAGATGCTGAGGTTGATTTACTTGCATCAAACATTGCAACACTGTTTCACCTGAACTCGTCTGGAGTGGAGGATGAGATCCTAACACTACAAGCTGACATTGAGCTCAAGTTCAGGGCTCATGGACAGTTTTGGAACTTACTCACAGAGGAAAAGTACCCCAACATGAGGAAATGTACTACCTCCTTGACTGCATTATTCGGCTCCACTTATTTATGTGAGTCAGCCTTTTCCCACATGAAGATTAAGTTCAAATTCCGTTCCACCATGACTGATAATTATTTAGAAATGTGCTTGAGGCTGGCTATCAGCAGCTACTGTCCGGACTATGCATCCCTGGCTGATTCCATTCAGTGCAAGTCATCAGAGTAAGGTGATGACAAAAAAATGTACAGAGTTGTATTGTGCAATATGGGTTCATGCAGTTATGCAAGGTACACTAACTTATATTGTACATATAAATTATTTTCAAGATATTTATAAATGTATGTATAAATAAATATGTTTTGCATTTTTGTAGGTAGATCATTTTGACTTGGTCATTTTAAAAGTAGCTCACAAGCTGAAAAAGTGTGGTCACCCCTGATGTAGAGTATGTAAAGAGTTGTTTATGGTTGACATGGCTCTGCGCTACGCTAAACGCTAAAGAGGGAAAGTTTTAGATTTTCAACCCTTCTGAAGCGAGTCATCCAGCAGAGTTTTACTGGCGGGTAAACGCAGCCCTCCGGGTACTGGAGACATTTATCTGCATGTACGGAAACTTTCCCTTAAGTTACCAGCTAACGCTAGCGGTAGCTAACAAGCTTGGTTGGCAGAACACTGAACACTGAAGACATTTTTAACACTACAAATTGTCAACTGCACCATTTTAACCATTCTGCCTGCGTTATGTTAATAGAGAAGCTCAAATAACTTCCACTTCATAGATCATTGCACACTATTCACCTAATGTATAAATATTAGATACAAAAAGACCAAAATATAGGCTTTTTTAAAAGCCTTAATGCCATTTAAGTGTCTAATCCATAATAATCTTATTTGTATTTGAAATGAACGTCTACACAGAAGAGAAGATGAAACCTGAGCTTAAACTGAACCGTTATTTCATAGGACTCTGGTTGATTTTTCTTTTCCAAAGGCATATTTTTGGCCAGTCTAGTCAACAAAGTACTGTCACTTCCTGCCTCAAAGTTCATTTTTAATAACTGTCACTTGGCCTTTACTTTGCTGCTGTAATTTTGTGCTTGCAAATCAATAATAAAACCTGTGAGAGCTTTGAAATTGCAGAGAACACTTGACAATTGTTATGTTCTACTGTTCCTCCTCAATAATCAACTACACTTTTTCTGAACATTTTCTGGCCCAAGATTCCTACAGAAGCAAAGTGACATTCCAGGTCAGAAAAGGAAACTGCAGCTAGGAACAGATACCTGGAGGCTGTGCAACCTGACGTCCACTCTGATTCAGAGTTTAAACATTTAGCGCAGAGCTTTATTCAGAGTGACTCACAGTAAGTGCAACAGAAGGAGACAGTCACTTCCTGTGAGCCGCCGAATGACCACAAGCAGCCCGAGTTTAAAAGAACAAGTCCAGAGCTTTAGTGGTTACAGAGGCAGGACAGCGAGCTAATGGCCTCTGGTCCGCTATTTTCTTCCTGAATAACGGCTGTTTAGGTGCTTTAGGTGAGCAAGGCATCCTCAGTTTAAATGTTCAAATCAATGTTGTTTATAGTGTCTAATCATAACATTAGTCATCTCAGGACACTTTACAGATAGAGTAGCTCTAGACCATCCATCCATAGTCCGGTATCGGGTCGCGGGGGAAGGAGCTCCAGCAGGGGACCCCAAACTTCCCTTTGCCGAGCAACATTAACCAGCTCTGACTTGGGGATCCCGAGATGTTCCCAGGCCAGGTTGGAGATATAGTCCCTCCACCTAGTCCTGGGTCTTCCCCGAGGCCTCCTCCCAGCTGGACGTCCCTCCACCTAGTCCTGGGTCTTCCCCGAGGCTTCCTCCCAGCTGAACGTGCCTGAAGCCCCCACCGTCAACTGCAAGGCAGTGCTTTGACCGCTGACTTCAAGGCACGTACCCCCAACCCTAACCCTTGCCTAACCCTAGTGCCTTCCATGCAGTGCTGCCTGGAAGACGACATGGGGGGCTTGAAACACCAAACACCGTGCCTGAAACACCTCCACAGGGAGGCGCCCAGGGGGCATCCTTACCAGACGCCGAAACCACTTCAACTGGCTCCTGGGTCATGACCGAAATAACGAGATCAAGGGTCAACTTTTGCAGAGCAGTAGCCAATGAGAGGGCAGACTCGCGAACGTGCCTCCAATATATTCTCCCATGTATACACGCATGCTATACATGCAAACTAAAAGATCGTGATTTTCCTATAGCCTACTTTGCGATACGTCTCTGTATGACTACAAATATGTTAACAGCTAGCTTGGCGAAAGGTTGTCCAGGCAGTTGGTACTCCTGGTGGGTTTTTATATATATTTGTTTTAGTAGTAGTAGCATTGTAGTATCATTAGCATTGTAGCAATGACAACTAGCTTGTTGCTAAATTATGTTATTTTATTTAAACTAAACCCAACACAACTTGTGTGACTGGAGTAGAAAACGTACCAAACAGTTGTGTTAGGCCAGATAGAAAATTATAGAAAACGTATATCAACACCAACAACTCATTGTCTGCAAAATGTGTACACCGTCAGTATCATGTTGTGGTGACACAACTCCTCTTGAAATTGAGTTGCAGTTGAAAGATGCTGCCTATTGCAACCCAGCGTTAGAGATAGGGTGAGAAGCTCAGTCATCCGTGAGGAACTCGGAGTAGAGCCGCTGCTCCTTGTGTCGAAAAGAGCCAGTTGAGGTGGTTTGGGCATCTGGTAAGGTATGTCTAGAACACACTCTGTAATGTACAGAGACCCAACAATTCCTAAGAGGAAGCATTTGGTGCTAGCCTGACAAGCCAGACCCTTGGGTCTGGGAACTCAGCATTGGCAGGGCTCAATCTGAGGGGCGGGATAAACGGTTGTCTTTCAAATTCCCTCTGCACGCAATAGGATAGCTCTACAACCAATCAGAGCAACGCCAGTTGATAGATTAAACATTAAACTGCGAACACATCTTCCTTTTTTAAGAATGACTTCAGGGCCGTTCTTTGTTCTTTTCTCAAAGAAAAGCTCAACTCCAAGTCTTCCAGAGTCGCGGCCAAAGCCGATTCCAAAGACAGCTGTTCACCAGCAGCAGCAGCCATCTTCTTTGTTTTCAAGTAGCAGGGAATTCACGCGGAACCGTCGCAACCCTGCCGTCATTATGTTAAGCCCCGCCCATCGACTCTATACACGATGTGATTGGCCTGACTAGAGTTTGGTTTTTCCAGCTCGCAAGCCAACTGAGAGTTGCTAGACGACCCTGGCTGCAAATTACATTTTGCTGCCGCTAGGGTGCGTCTAGATTTCTAGGCTACTGTGGTGCGACAGCAGCGAGGAAAAACCTTCTTTAAACAGGCAGAAACCTCGGACAGACCCTGACTCTAGGTGGGCGGCCATTTAATGCGACCGGTTGGGGGATGATGTTCAACGTATACTTGCAAGCCTGTTCAGATAAATAGATAGAGTAATAATGTTTGGAACAAGAAGTCCTCCAATAAAACTATATGGGTTGTTTGTTCCTCCCCTCTAATATGACCCACAGGAGCGTTTCATAACCCTAACCCAACATGGCGCCATACGTTGTATGCCCGTTGATCCCGCCTCTTGTGCAATAGAAAATACAGAGCAGACTCCCCAGACTAAAGTTCAGTCTTAAAAGATTGAGCTTGGTCTGGTGATAGCCAGACTAGTTCTAAGCATCATTTTTCGTTTCCTATTCTTTTCAAATGGACATGAACCCCGGTCTCCTGGGTGAAAGGCCTGTGTTTGTTTGACCCATCCAACCCCACACCCCTCCCCCAACCTCCCTCCTTACCAGGACATTTGGCGCTCTTATACTTCCTCAACTTACTTCCTGCTTTGCTCCCGTCAGAACTACTACGGCCACTAGAGGGCGCCACCACTATAAATGTAAATATAGGTCAGAATGATGCTGGAACAAATGACGTCTGGGAGCGTTTTATGAAGGACAGTCTCGTGTGGAATGTAAGATGCAGAACATTGTGGGGAGTCAAAGGTTTACATTTTCAGACAACTCTGACACATTCAGGGTGTCTGGATTTGTAGGACAGGACAGTGAAGAACAGCCTGAACCAAAACTGTCAGTTTTCATGTTCCTGCAAAGCAAATCAAATAAGCCCCAAATATGGAAATCAAACGGTAACTCTGTGCTCAGGTTTAAAAACCAGTGGCTGTCGTGGGATAAGGAACTACAGAGTATGGTATGTAGGGCTGTAACCAACAATTA